>NW_026734363.1:300000-585024 GCF_949786415.1 Peromyscus eremicus
GCGCTCCCATTGCCATACATAGTACAAATAACACTAGCGTCTGTTTCCAGCAAGTACAGTGTATTGGTCTGAAGAGGAGCTACTGTTTTTGTCAGTTTCCTAAGCAAAGTTGAACAAGATAAGGCCCGTGTGTGTAGGAAGCACAGTTCTTTTGTTCTGAGCAAGCTCACTGTTCGAACCCCATAGGAAACACAGTAGAGAGAAGAGTGCTCTTTTCTCAAAAGCAGAGTGTGTTTCTTGTAAGGCGAGCTACCGTTTGTTTCCCAGTCCTAAATGGAGTTGAATCAAATGCAGTTTTTGGTCCTACGAGCAAGAGTTGTTTTCTGGTAAGAAGAGTCACTATTGCGCTCCCTTTGCCATACACAGTGCAAATAGCACTGGCGTCTGTACCCAGCATGTACAGTGTATTGGACTGAAGAGGATCTACTGTTCTTGCCAGTTTCCTAAGCAGACTTGAACTAGATATGGCCCGTGTGTGTAGAAAGCACAGTTCATTTGTTCTGAGCAAGCTAACTGTTCGGACCCCATAAAAAACACAGTAGAGTAGAAGAGTACTCTTTTCTCAAAAGTAGAGTGTGTTTCTTGTAAGGCAAGCTAGCTTTTGTTTCCCAGTCGTAAATGAAGTTGAATCACATGCAGTTTCTGGTCCTACGAGCAAGAGTTGTTTTCTGGTAAGAAGAGTCACTCTTGTGCTCCCATTGCCATACACAGTGCAAATAGCACTTGCGTCTTTTCCAATCAAGTACAGTGTATTGGACTGAAGAGGAGATACTGTTCTTGTCAGTTTCCTGAGCAGAGTTGAACTAGATATGGCGAGTGTGTATAGGAAGCACAGTTCTTTTGTTCTGAGCAAGCTCACTTTCTGGCCCTATAGGAAACACAGTAGAGTAGAAGAGTGCTCTTTTCTCAAAAGCAGAGTGTGTTTCTTGTAAGGCGAGATAGCGTTTGTTTCCCAGTCCTAAATGGAGTTGAATCACATGCATTTTCTGGACGTAAGATCAAGAGTTGTTTTCTGGTAAGGAAAGTCACTATTGTGCTCCTATTGTCATACACAGGGCAAATAGCACTGGCGTCTGTTCCCAGCCTGTACAGTGTATTGGACTGAAGAGGATCTACTCTTCTTGTCAGTTTCCTCTGCAGAGTTGAACTAGATATGGCCCGTGTGTGTAGGAAGCACAGTTCTTTTGTTCTGAGCAAGCTCACTGTGCGGACCCCATAGGAAACTCAGAGCTCTTTTCTCAAAAGCAGAGTGTGTTAGTTGTAAGGTGAGATAGCGTTTGCTTCCCAGACCTAAATGGAGTTGAATCACATGCAGTTTCTGGTCCTACAAGCAAGAGTTGTTTTCTGTTAAGAAGTGTCACTATTGCGCTCGCATTGTCATACACAGGGCAAATAGCACTGGCGACTTTTCGCAGCATGTATAGTGTATTGGACTGAAGAGAATCTACTGTTCTTGTCAGTTTCCTATGCAGAGTTGAACTAGATATAGCCCGTGTGTGTAGGAAGCACAGTTCTTTTGTTCTGAGCAAGCTCACTGTTCTGGCACTATAGGAAACACAGTAGAGTAGCAGAGTGCTCTTTTCTCAAAAGCAGAGTGTGTTTCTTGTAAGGCGAGCTAGTGTTTGTTTCCAAGTCCTAAATGGAGTTGAATCACATGCAGTTTCTGGTCCTAAAAACAAGAGTTGTTTTCTGTTAAGAAGAGTCACTATTGTGCTCGCATTGTCATACACAGGGCAAATAGCACTGGCGTCTTTTCCCAGCATGTACAGTGTATTGCACTGAAGAGGATCTACTGTTCTTGTCAGTTTCCTAAGCAGAATTGAAATAGATATGGCCATGTGTGCAGGAAGTACAGTTCTTTTGTTCTGAGCAAGCTCACTGTTCGGACCCCATAGGAAATACAGTAGAGTAGAAGAGTGCTCTTTTCTCAAAAGCAGAGTGTGTTTCTTGTAAGGCGAGCTAGCGTTTGTTTCCCAGTCCTAAATGATGTTGAATCACATGCAGTTTTTGGTCCTATGCGCAAGAGTTGTTTTCTGGTAAGGAACGTCACTATTGCGCTCCCATTACCAAACACAGTGCAAATAGATAACGCATCTGTTCACAACAAGTACAGTGTATTGGACTGAAGAGGAGCTACTGTTCTTGTCAGTTTCCTAAGCAGAATTGAATTGGATATGGCCATTTGTGTAGGAAGCACAGTTCTTTTGTTCTGAGCAAGGTCACTGTACTGGCCCTTAGGTAACACAGTAAAGTAGAAGAGTGCTCTTTTCTCAAAAGCAGAGTGTGTTTCTTGTAAGGCGAGCTAGCGTTTGTTTCCCAGTCCTAAATGGAGTTGAATCAAATGCAGTTTTTGGTCCTATGAGCAAGAGTTGTTTTCTGGTAAGAAGAGTGAATATTGCGCTCCCTTTGCCATACATAGTGCAAATAGCCCTCTCGTCTGTTCCCAGCAAGTACAGTGTATTGGACTGAAGAGGAGCTACTGTTCTTGTCAGTTTCCTAAGCAGAGTTCAACTAGGTATGGCCCGTGTGTGTAGGAAGCACAGTTCTTTTTTCTCAACAAGCTCACTGTTCGGACCACATAGAAAACACATTAGAGTAGAAGAGTGCTCTTTTCTCAAAAGCAGAGTGTGTTTCTTGTAAGGCGAGCTAGCGTTTGTTTCCCAGTCCTAAATGGAGTTGCATCAAATGCAGTTTTTGGTCCTACGAGCAAGAGTTGTTTTCTGGTAAGAAGAGTCACTATTGCGCTCCCATTGCCATACATAGTACAAATAACACTCGCATCTGTTCCCAGCAAGTACAGTGCATTGGACTGAAGAGGAGCTACTGTTCTCATCAGTTTTCTAAGCAGAGTTGAACTAGATATGGCCCGTGTGTGTAGGAAGCACAGTTCCTTTGTTCTGAGCAAGCTCACTGTTCTGGCCCTATAGGAAACACATTAGAGTAGAAGAGTGCTCTTTTCTAAAAAGCAGAGTGTGTTTCTTGTAAGGCGAGCTAGCGTTTGTTTCCCAGTCCTAAATGGAGTTGAATCACATGCAGTTTTTGGTCCTACGCGCAAGAGTTGTTTTCTGGTAAGGGAAGTCACTATTGTGCTCCCATTGCCAAACACAGTGCAAATAGAAAACGCATCTGTTCCCAGCAAGTACAGTGTATTGGACTGAAGAGGAGCTACTGTTCTTGTCAGTTTCCTAAGCAGAATTGAATTGGATATGGCCATTTGTGTAGGGAGCACAGTTCTTTTGTTCTGAGCAAGCTCACTGTACTGGCCCTATAGGTAACACAGTAGAGTAGAAGAGTGCTCTTTTCTCAAAAGCAGAGTGTGTTTCTTGTAAGGCGAGCTAGCGTTTGTTTCCCAGTCCTAAATGGAGTTGAATCAAATGCAGTCTTTGGTCCTACGAGCAAGAGTTGTTTTCTGGTAAGAAGAGTCACTATTGTGCTCCCATTGCCATACATAGTAGAAATAACACTCGCGTCTGTTTCCAGCAAGTACAGTGTATTGGTCTCAAGAGGAGCTACTGTTCATGTCACTTTCCTAAGCAAAGTTGAACAAGATAAGGCCCGTGTGTGTAGGAAGCACAGTTCTTTTGTTCTGAGCAAGCTCACTGTTCGAACCCCTTAGGAAACACAGTAGAGAGAAGAGTGCTCTTTTCTCAAAAGCAGAGTGTGTTTCTTGTAAGGCGAGCTACCGTTTGTTTCCCAGTCCTAAATGGAGTTGAATCACATGCAGTTTCTGGTCCTACAAGCAAGAGTTGTTTTCTGTTAAGAAGTGTCACTTTTGCGCTCGCATTGTCATACACAGGGCAAATAGCACTGGCGTCTTTTCCCAGCATGTACAGTGTATTGGACTGAAGAGAATCTACTGTTCTTGTCAGTTTCCTACGCAGAGTTGAACTAGATATAGCCCGTGTGTGTAGGAAGCACAGTTCTTTTGTTCTCAGCAAGCTCACTTGTCTGGCCCTATAGGAAACACAGTAGAGTAGCAGAGTGCTCTTTTCTCAAAAGCAGAGTGTGTTTCTTGTAAGGCGAGCTAGTGTTTGTTTCCAAGTCTTAAATGGAGTTGAATCACATGCAGTTTCTGGTCCTAAAAGCAAGAGTTGTTTTCTGTTAAGAAGAGTCACTATTGCGCTCGCATTGTCATACACAGGGCAAATAGCACTGGCGTCTTTTCCCAGCATGTACAGTGTATTGGACTGAAGAGAATCTACTGTTCTTGTCAGTTTCCTACGCAGAGTTGAACTAGATATAGCCCGTGTGTGTAGGAAGCACAGTTCTTTTGTTCTCAGCAAGCTCACTTGTCTGGCCCTATAGGAAACACAGTAGAGTAGCAGAGTGCTCTTTTCTCAAAAGCAGAGTGTGTTTCTTGTAAGGCGAGCTAGCGTTTGTTTCCCAGTCCTAAATGGAGTTGAATCACATGCAGTTTCTGTTCCTACGAGCAAGAGTTGTTTTCTGGTAAGGAAAGTCACTATTGCGCTCCCATTACCAAACACAGTGCAAATAGATAACGCATCTGTTCCCAGCAAGTACAGTGTATTGGACTGAAGAGTAGCTACTGTTCTTGTCAGTTTCCTAAGCAGAATTGAATTGGAAATGGCCATTTGTGTAGGAAGCACAGTTCTTTTGTTCTGAGCAAGCTCACTGGCCCTATCGTTAACACAGTAGAGTAGAAGAGTGCTCTTTTCTCAAAAGCAGAGTGTGTTTCTTGTAAGGCGAGCTAGCGTTTGTTTCCCAGTCCTAAATGGAGTTGAATCAAATGCAGTTTTTGGTCCTACGAGCAAGAGTTGTTTTCTGGTAAGAAGAGTGAATATTGCGCTCCCTTTGCCATACATAGTGCAAATAGCCCTCTCGTCTGTTCCCAGCAAGTACAGTGTATTGGACTGAAGAGGAGCTACTGTTCTTGTCAGTTTCCTAAGCAGAGTTGAACTAGATATGGCCCGTGTGTGTAGGAAGCACAGTTCTTTGTTCTCAGCAAGCTCACTGTTCGGACCACATAGAAAACACATTAGAGTAGAAGAGTGCTCTTTTCTCAAAAGCAGAGTGTGTTTCTTGTAAGGCGAGCTAGCGTTTGTTTCCCAGTCCTAAATGGAGTTGCATCAAATGCAATTTTTGGTCCTACGAGCAAGAGTTGTTTTCTGGTAAGAAGAGTCACTATCGGGCTCCCATTGCCATACATAGTACAAATAACACTCGCGTCTGTTTCCAGCAAGTACAGTGTATTGGTCTGAAGAGGAGCTACTGTTCATGTCAGTTTCCTAAGCAAAGTTGAACTAGATAAGGCCCGTGTGTGGAGGAAGCACAGTTCTTTTGTTCTGAGCAAGCTCACTGTTGGAACCCCATAGGAAACACAGTAGAGAGAAGAGTGCTCTTTACTCAAAAGCAGAGTGTGTTTCTTGTAAGGCGAGCTACCGTTTGTTTCCCAGTCCTAAATGGAGTAGAATCAAATGCAATTTTTGGTCCTATGAGCAAGTGTTGTTTTCTGGTAAGAAGAGTCACTATTGCGCTCCCATTGCCATACACAGTGCAAATAGCACTGGCGTCGGTACCCAGCATGTACAGTGTATTGGACTGAAGAGGATCTACTGTTCTTGTCAGTTTCCTAAGCAGAATTGAACTAGATATGGCCCGTGTGTGTAGGAAGCACAGTTCTTTTGTTCTGAGCAAGCTCACTGTTCTAGCCCTATAGGAAACACAGTAGAGTAGAAGAGTGCTCTTTTCTCAAAAGCAGAGTGTGTTTCTTGTAAGGCGAGCTAGCGTTTGTTTCCCAGTCCTAAATGGAGTTGAATCACATGCAGTTTCTGGTCCTATGAGCAAGAGTTTTTTCTGGTAATAAGAGTCACTATTGCGCTCCCATTGTCATACACAGGGCAAATAGCACTGGCCTCTTTTCTCAGCATGTACAGTGTATTGGACTGAAGAGGATCTACTGTTCTTGTCAGCTTCCTAAGCAGAGTTGAACTAGATATGGCCCATGTGTGTAGGAAGCACAGTTCTTTTGTACTCAGCAAGCTCACTGTTCTGGCCATATAGGAAACACAGTAGAGTAGAAGAGTGCTCTTTCCTCAAAAGCAGAGTGTGTTTCTCGTAAGGCGAGCTAGCGTTTGTTTCCCAGTCTTAAATGGAGTTGAATCACATGCAGTTTCTGTTCCTACGAGCAAGAGTTGGTTTCTGGTAAGGAAATTCACTATTGCGCTCCCATTGCCATACACAGTGCAAATAGCACACGCGTCTGTTCCCAGCAAGTACAGTGTATTGGACTGAAGAGGAGCTACTGTTCTTGTCAGGTTCCTAAGCAGAGTTGAACTAGATATGGCTCATGTGTAGGAAGCACAGTTCTGTTGTTCTCAGCAAGCTGACTGTTCGGACACCATAGGAAACACAGTAGAGTAGAAGAGTGCTCTTTTCTCAAAAGCAGAGTGTGTTTCTTGTAAGGCGAGATAGTGTTTGTTTCCCAGTCCTAAATGGAGTTGAATCACATGCATTTTTTGGACGTAAGTGCAAGAGTTGTTTTCTGGTAAGAAGAGTAACTATTGTGCTCCCATTGCCATACACAGTGCAAATAGCACTCGCGTTTGCTCTCAGCAAGTACAGTGTATTGGATTAAAGAGGAGCTACTGTTCTTGTCAGTTTCCTAAGCAGACTTGAACTATATATGGCCCGTGTGTGTAGGAAGCACAATTCATTTGTTCTGAGCAAGCTAACTGTTCGGACCCCATAGGAAACACAGTAGAGTAGAAGAGTACTCTTTTCTCAAAAGCAGAGTGTGTTTCTTGAAGGCGAGCTAGCTTTTGTTTCCCAGTCGTAAATGAAGTTGAATCACATGCAGTTTCTGGTAATACGAGTAGAGTTGTTTTTTGGTAAGAAGAGTCACTCTTGCGCTCCCATTGCCATACACAGTGCAAATAGCACTTGCGTCTTTTCCAATCAAGTACAGTGTATTGGACTGAAGAGGAGATACTGTTCTTGTCAGTTTCCTGAGCAGAGTTGAACTAGATATGGCTCGTGTGTATAGGAAGCACAGTTCTTTTGTTCTGAGCAAGCTCACTTTCTGGCCCTATAGGAAACACAATAGAGTAGAAGAGTGCTCTTTTCTCAAAAGCAGAGTGTGTTTCTTGTAAGGCGAGATAGTGTTTGTTTCCCAGTCCTAAATGGAGTTGAATCACATGCATTTTTTGGACGTAAGTGCAAGAGCTGTTTTCTGGTAAGGAAAGTCACTATTGCGCTCCCATTGTCATACACAGGGCAAATAGCACTGGCGTCTGTTCCCAGCATGTACAGTGTATTGGACTGAAGAGGAGCTACTGTTCTTGTCAATTTCCTCTGCAGAGTTGAACTAGGTATGGCCCGTGTGTGTAGGAAGCACAGTTCCTTTGTTCTGAGCAACCTCACTGTCTGGTCCTATAGGAAACACATTAGAGTAGAAGAGTGCTCTTTTCTCAAAAGCAGAGTATGTTTCTTGTAAGGCGAGCTGGCGTTTGTTTCCCAGTCCTAAATGTATTTGAATCACATGCAGTTTCTGGTCCTACGAGTAGAGTTATGTTTTGGTAAGAAGAGTCACTATTGTGCTCCCATTGCCATACACAGTACAAATAGCACTTGTGTCTGTTCCAATCAAGTACAGTGTATTGGACTGAAGAGGAGCTACTCTTCTTGTCAGTTTCCTAAGCAGAGTTGAACTAGATATGGCCCGTGTGTATAGGAAGCACAGTTCTTTTGTTCTGATCAAGCTCTCTATTTGGACCCCATAGGAAACACAGTAGAGTAGAAGAGTGCTCTTTTCTCAAAAGCAGAGTGTGTTTCTTGTAAGGTGAGCTAGCGTTTGCTTCCCAGACCTAAATGGATTTGAATCACATGCAGTTTCTGGTCCTACAAGCAAGAGTTTTTTCTGGTAAGAACAGTCACTATTGCGCTCCCATTTTTTTACACAGGGCAAATAACACTGGCATTTGTACCCAGCATGTACAGAATATTGGACTGAAGAGGATCTACTGTTCTTGTCAGGTTCCTAAGCAGAGTTGAACTAGATATGGCCCGTGTGTGTATGAAGCACATTTCTTTTGTTCTGAGCAAGCTCACTGTTCTGGCCCTATAGGAAACACAGTAGAGTAGAAGAGTCATCTTTTCTTAAAAGCAGAGTGTGTTTCTTGTAAGGCAAGCTAGCGTTTGTTTCCCAGTCGTAAATGGAGTTGAATACCATGCAGTTTCTGGTCCTAGGAGCAAGAGTTGTTTTGTGGTAAGAAGAGTCACTATTGCGCTCCCATTGTCATACACAGTGCAAATAGCACTGGCGTCTGTTTCCAGCAAGTACAGTGTATTGGACTGAAGGGGATCTACTGTTCTTTTCAGTTTCCTAAGCATAATTGAACTAGATATGGCCCGTGTTTGTAGGAAGCACAGTTCTTTTGTTCTGAGCAAGCTCACTGTTCAGACCCCATAGGAAACACAGTAGAGTAGAAGTGTGCCCTTTTCTCAAAAGCAGAGCTTGTTTCTTGTAAGGCGAGGTAGCGTTTGTTTCCCAGTCCTAAATGGAGTTGAATCACATGCAGTTTTTGGTCCTATGAGCAAGAGTTGTTTTCTGGTAAGGAAAGTCACTATTGCGCTCCCATTGACATACACAGTGCAAATAGCACTTGTGTCGTTTCCAACAAGTACACTGTATTGGACTGAAGAGGAGCTACTGTTCTTGTCAGTTTCCTAAGCAGAGTTGAACTAGATATGGGCCGTGTGTGTAGGAAGCACAGTTCTTTTGTTCTGAGCAAGCTCACTGTTTGGACCCCATAGGAAACACATTAGAGTAGATGTGTGCCCTATTCTCAAAAGCAGAGTGTGTTTCTTGTAAGGCGAGCTAGCGTTTGTTTCCCAGTCCTAAATGGAGTTGAAATACACATGCTGTTTCTGGTCCTACGAGCAAGAGTTGTTTTCTCGTAAGAAGAGTCACTATTGCGCTCCCTTTGTCATACACAGTGCAAATAGTCCTCGCGTTTGTTCCCAGCAAGTACAGTGTATTGGACTGAAGAGGAGCTACTGTTCTTGTCAGTTTCCTAAGCAGAATTGAACTAGATATGGCCCATGTGTGTAGGACGCACAGTTCTTTTGTTCTGAGCAAGCTCACTGTTTGGACGCCATAGGAAACACAGTAGAGTAGAATAGTGCTCTTTTCTCAAAAGCAGAGTGGGTTTTTGTAAGGCGAGCTAGCGTTTGTTTCCCAGTCCTAAATGGAGTTGAATCACATGCAGTTTCTGGTCCTACGAGCAAGGGTTGTCTTCTGGTAAGAAGAGTCACTATTGCTGTACAATTGCCATACACAGTGCAAATAGCACTGGCGTCTGTACCCGCATGTACTGCGTATTGGACTGAAGAGGATCTACTGTTCTTTTCAGTTTCCTAAGCAGAGTTGAACTAGATATGGCCCGTGTGTGTAGGAAGCAAAGTTCTTTTGTTCTGAGCAAGCTCACTGTTCGGACCCCATAGGAAACACAGTAGAGTAGAAGAGTGCTCTTTTCTCAAAAGCAGAGTGTGTTTCTTGTAAGGCGAGCTAGCGTTTGTTTCCCAGTCCTAAATGGAGTTGAATCAAATGCAGTTTTTGGTCCTACGAGCAAGAGTTGTTTTCTGGTAAGAAGAGTGACCATTGTGCTCCCTTTGCCATACATAGTGCAAATATCCCTCTCGTCTGTTCCCAGCAAGTACAGTGTATTGGACTGAAGAGGAGCTACTGTTCTTGTCAGTTTCCTAAGCAGAGTTGAACTAGATATGGCCCGTGTGTGTAGGAAGCACAGTTCTTTTGTTCTCAGCAAGCTCACTGTTCGAACCCCATAGGAAACACAGTAGAGAGAAGAGTGCTCTTTTCTCAAAAGCAGAGTGTGTTTCTTGTAATTCGAGCTACCGTTTGTTTCCCAGTCCTAAATGGAGTTGAATCAAATGCAGTTTCTGGTCCTACGAGCAAGAGTTGTTTTCTGGTAAGAAGAGTCACTATTGCGCTCCCATTGCCATACACAGTGCAAATAGCACTGGCGTCTGTACCCAGCATGTACAGTGTATTGGACTGAAGAGGAGCTACTGTTCTTGTCAAGTTCCTAAGCAGAGTTGAACTAGATATGGCCCATGGTTGTAGGAAGCACAGTTCTTTTGTACTCAGCAAGCTCACTGTTCTGGCCCTATAGGAAACACAGTAGAGTAGAAGAGTGCTCTTTTCTCAAAAGCAGAGTGTGTTTCTTGAAAGGCGAGCTAGCGTTTGTTTCCCAGTCCTAAATGGAGTTGAATCACATGCCGTTTCTGGTCATAGGAGCAACAGTTGTTTTCTGGTAAGAAGAGTCACTATTGCGCTCCCATTGTCACACACAGGGCAAATAGCACTGGCGTCTGTTCCTAGCATGTACAGTCCATTGGACTGAAGAGGTTCTACTGTTCTTGTCAGTTTCCTATGCAGAATTGAACAAGATATGGCCCGTGTGTGTAGGAAGCACAGTTCTTTTGTTCTGAGCAAGCTCACATTTCGAACCCCTTAGGAAACACAGTAGAGTAGAAGAGTGCATTTTTCTCAAGAGCAGAGTGTGTTTCTTGTAAGGCGAGCTAGCTTTTGTTTCCCAGTCCTAAATGAATTTGAATCACATGCAGTTTCCGGTCCTACGAGTAGAGATATTTTTTGGTAATAAGAGTCACTAGTGCACTCCCATTGCCATACACAGTGCAAATAACACTTGCGTCTGTTCCAATCAATTACAGTGTATTGGACTGAAGAGGAGCTACTATTCTTGTCAGTTTCCTAAGCAGAGTTGAACTAGATAAGGCCCGTGTGTGTAGGAAGCACAGTTCTTTTGTTCTGAGCAAGCTCACTGTTCAGACCACATAGGAAACACAGTAGAGTAGAAGAGTGCTCTTTTCTCAGAAGCAGAGTGTGTATCTTGTAAGGCGAGCTAGCATTTGTTTCCCAGTCCTAAATGGAGTTGAAACACATGCAGTTTTTGGTCCTATGCGCAAGAGTTGTGTTCTGGAAAGGAAAGTCACTATTGTGCTCGCATTGCCAAACACAGTGCAAATTGATAACGCATCTGTTCCCAGCAAGTACGTGTATTGGACTGAAAAGGAGCTACTGTTCTTGTCCGTTTCCTAAGCAGAATTGAACTGGATATGGCCGTTTGTGTAGGAAGCACAGTTCTTTTGTTCTGAGCAAGCTCAAGGTTCTGGCTTTATAGGAAACACAGTAGAGTAGAAGAGTCATCTTTTCTAAAAAGCAGAGACTGTTTCTTGTAAGGCAAGCTAGCGTTTGTTTCCTAGTCATAAATGGAGTTGAATCCCATGCAGTTTCTGGTCCTAGGAGCAAGAGTTGTTTTGTGGTAAGAAGAGTCACTAGTGCGCTCCCATTGTCATACACAGTGCAAATAGCACTGGCGTCTGTTCCCAGCAAGTACAGTGTATTGTACTGAAGGGGATCTACTGTTCTTGTCAGTTTCCTAAGCATAATTGAACTAGATATGGCACGTGTGTGTAGGAAGCACAGTTCTTTTGTTCTGAGCAAGCTCACTGTTCGCACCCCATAGAAAACACAGTAGAGTAGAAGTGTGCCCTTTTCTCAAAAGCAGAGCTTGTTTCTTGTAAGGAAAGCTAGCGTTTGTTTCCCAGTCCTAAGCGGAGTTGAATCACATGCAGTTTCTGGTCCTCAGAGCCAGAGTTGTTTTCTGGTAAGAAGAGTCACTATTGTGCTCCCATTGCTGTACACAGTGCAAATAGCACTCGCGTCTGTTCCCAGCAAGTACAGTGTATTGGACTGAAGAGGAGCTACTGTTCTTGTCAGTTTCCTAAGCAGAGTTGAACTAGATATGGCCCGTGTATGTAGGAGGCACAGTTCTTTTGTTCTGAGCAAGCTCACTGTTCTGGCCCTATAGGAAACACAGTAGAGTAGAAGAGTACTCTTTTCTCAAAAGCAGAGTGTGTTTCTTGTAAGGCGAGCTAGCTTTTGTTTCCCAGTCCTAAGTGAATTTGAATCACATGCAGTTTCCGGTCCTACGAGTAGAGTTATTTTTTGGTAAGAAGAGTCACTATTGCGCTCCCATTGCCATACACAGTGCAAATAACACTTGCGTCTGTTCCAATCAATTACAGTGTTTTGGACTGAAGAGGAGCTACTATTCTTGTCAGTTTCCTAAGCAGAGTTGAACTAGATAAGGCCCGTGTGTGTCAGAAGCACAGTTCTTTTGTTCTGAGCAAGCTCACTGTTCGAACCCCATAGAAAACACAGTACAGAGAAGAGTGTTCTTTCTCAAGAGCAGAGTGTATTTCTTGTAAGGCGAGCTACCGTTTCTTTCCCAGTCCTAAATGGAGTTGAATCACATGCAGTTTCTGGTCCTACGAGCAAGAGTTGTTTTCTGGTAAGAAGAGTCACTATTGTGCTCCCATTGCCATACACAGTGCAAGTAGCACTGGCGTCTGTACCCAGCATGTACAGTGTATTGGACTGAAGAGGATCTACTGTTCTTGTCAGTTTCCTACGCAGAATTGAACTAGATATGGCCCGTGTGTAGGAAGCGCAGTTCTTTTGTTCTGAGCAAGCTCACTGTTCTAGCCCTATAGGAAACACAGTAGAGTAGAAGAGTGCTCTTTTCTCAAAAGCAGAGTGTGTTTCTTGTAAGGCCAGGTAGCGTTTGTTTTCCAGTCCTAAATGGAGTTGAATCAAATGCAGTTTTTGGTCCTATGAGCAAGAGTTTTTTCTGGTAATAAGAGTCACTATTGTGCTCCCATTGTCATACACAGGGCAAATAGCACTGGTCTCTGTTCTCAGCATGTACATTGTATTGGACTGAAGAGGATCTACTGTTCTTGTCAGGTTCCTAAGCAGAGTTGAACTAGATACGGCCCATGTGTGTAGGAAGCAGAGTTCGTTTGTACTTAGCAAGCTCACTGTTCTGGCCCTATAGGAAACACAGTAGAGTAGAAGAGTGCTCTTTCCTCAAAAGCAGAGTGTGTTTCTTGTAAGGCGAGCTAGCGTTTGTTTCCCAGTCCTAAATGGAGTTGAATCACATGCAGTTTCTAGTCATATGAGCAAGAGTTGTTTTCTGGTTAGAAGAGTCACTCTTGCGCTCCCATTGTCACACACAGGGCAAATAGCACTGGCGTCTATTCCTAGCATGTACAGTCTATTGGACTGAAGAGGTTCTACTGTTCTTGTCAGTTTCCTAAGCAGAATAGAACAAGATATGGCCCGTGTGAGTAGGAAGCACAGTTCTTTTGTTCTGAGCAAGCTCACTGTTTGGACCCCATAGGAAACACATTAGAGTAGATGTGTGCCCTATTCTCAAAAGCAGAGTGTGTTTCTTGTAAGGCGAGCTAGCGTTTGTTTCCCAGTCCTAAATGGAGTTGAAATACACATGCAGTTTCTGGTCCTACGAGCAAGAGTTGTTTTCTGGTAAGAAGAGTCACTATTGCGCTCCCTTTGCCATACACAGTGCAAATAGTCCTCGCGTCTGTTCCCAGCAAGTACAGTGTATTGGACTGAAGAGGAGCTACCGTTCTTGTCAGTTTCTTAAGCAGAATTGAACTAGATATGGCCCGTGTGTGTAGGAAGCACAGTTCTTTTGTTCTGAGCAAGCTCACTGTTTGGACCCCATAGGAAACACAGTAGAGTAGAAGAGTGCTCTTTTCTCAAAAGCAGAGTGTGTTTCTTGTAAGGCGAGCTAGCGTTTGTTTCCCAGTCCTAAATGGAGTTGAATCACATGCAGTTTCTGGTCCTCCGAGCAAGGGTTGTCTTCTGGTAAGAAGAGTCACTATTGCGGTACCATTGCCATACACAGTGCAAATAGCACTGGCGTCTGTACCCGCATGTACAGCGTATTGGACTGAAGAGGATCTACTGTTCTTTTCAGTTTCCTAAGCAGAGTTGAACTAGATATGGCCCGTGTGTGTAGGAAGCAAAGTTCTTTTGTTCTGAGCAAGCTCACTGTTTGGACCCCATAGGAAACACAGTAGAGTAGAAGAGTGCTCTTTTCTCAAAAGCAGAGTGTGTTTCTTGTAAGGCGAGCTAGCGTTTGTTTCCCAATCCTCAATGGAGTTGAATCACATGCAGTTTCCGTTCCTATGAGCAAGAGTTGTTTTCTGGTAAGAAGAGTCACTATTGTGCTCCCATTGCCATACACAGTACAAATAGCACTAGCGTCTGTACCCAGCATGTACAGTGTATTGGACTGAAGAGGATCTACTGTTCTTGTCAGCTTCCTAAGCAGAGTTGAACTAGATATGGCCCATGGTTGTAGGAAGCACAGTTCTTTTGTACTCAGCAAGCTCACTGTTCTGGCCCTATAGGAAACACAGTAGAGTAGAAGAGTGCTCTTTTCTCAAAAGCAGAGTGTGTTTCTTGTAAGGCGAGCCAGCGTTTGTTTCCCAGTCCTAAATGGAGTTGAATCACATGCAGTTTCTGGTCATACGAGCAACAGTTGTTTTCTTGTAAGAAGAGTCACTATTGCGCTCCCATTGTCACACACAGGGCAAATAGCACTGGCGTCTGTTCCTAGCATGTACAGTCTATTGGACTGAAGAGGTTCTACTGTTCTTGTCAGTTTCCTAAGCAGAATAGAACAAGATATGGCTCGTGTGTGTAGGAAGCACAGTTCTTTTGTTCTGAGCAAGCTCACTGTTTGGACCCCATAGGAAACACATTAGAGTAGATGTGTGCCCTATTCTCAAAAGCAGAGTGTGTTTCTTGTAAGGCGAGCTAGCGTTTGTTTCCCAGTCCTAAATGGAGTTGAAATACACATGCAGTTTCTGTTCCTACGAGCAAGAGTTGTTTTCTGGTAAGAAGAGTCACTATTGCGCTCCCTTTGCCATACACAGTGCAAATAGTCCTCACGTCTGTTCCCAGCAAGTACAGTGTATTGGACTGAAGAGGAGCTACTGTTCTTGTCAGTTTCCTAAGCAGAATTGAACTAGATATGGCCCGTGTGTGTAGGAAGCACAGTTCTTTTGTTCTGAGCAAGCTCACTGTTTGAACCCCATAGGAAACACAGTAGAGTAAAAGAGTGCTCTTTTCTCAAAAGCAGAGTGTGTTTCTTGTAAGGCGAGCTAGCGTTTGTTTCCCAGTCCTAAATGGAGTTGAAACAAATGCAGTTTTTGGTTCTACGAGCAAGAGTTGTTTTCTGGTAAGAAGAGTCACTATTGCGTTCCCATTGCCATACACAGTGCAAATAGCCCTGGCCTCTGTTCTCAGCAAGTACAGTGTATTGGACTGAAGAGGATCTACTGTTCTTGTCAGGTTCCTAAGCAGAGTTGAACTAGATATGGCCCATGTGTGTAGGGAGCACAGTTCTTTTGTACTCAGCAAGCGCACTGTTCTGGCCCTATAGGAAACTCAGTAGAGTAGAAGAGTGCTCTTTTCTCAAAAGCAGAGTGTGTTTCTTGTAAGGCGAGCAAGCGTTTGTTTCCCAGTCCTAAATGGATTTGAATCACATGCAGTTTCTGGTCCTACGAGCAAGAGATTTTCTGGTAATAAGAGTCACTATTGCGCTCCCCTTGTCATACACAGGGCAAATAGCACTGGCCTCTGTTCTCAGCATGTACAGTGTACTGGACTGAAGAGGATCTACTGTTCTTGTCAGGTTCCTAAGCAGAGTTGAACTAGATATGGCCCATGTGTGTAGGAAGCACAGTTCTTTTGTACTCAGCAAGCTCACTGTTCTGGCCCTATAGGAAACACAGTAGAGTAGAAGAGTGCTCTTTCCTCAGAAGCAGAGTGTGTTTCTTGTAAGGCGAGCTAGCGTTTGTTTCCCAGTCTTAAATGGTGTTGAATCACATGCAGTTTCCGTTCCTACGAGCAAGAATTGGTTTCTGGTAAGGAAAGTCACTATTGCGCTCCCATTGCCAAACACAGTGCCAATAGCACTCGTGTCTGTTCCCAGCAAGTACAGTGTATTGGACTGAAGAGGAGCTACTGTTCTTGTCAGGTTCCTAAGCAGATTTGAACTAGATATGTCCCGTGTGTAGGATGCACAGTTCTGTTGTTCTCAGCAAGCTGACTGTTCGGACCCCATAGGAAACACAGTAGAGTAGAAGAGTGCTCTTTTCTCAAAAGCCGAGTGTGTTTAATGTCAGGCGACCTAGCGTTTGTTTCCCAGTCCTAAATGGAGTTGAATCACATGCAGTTTCTGGTCCTAAGAGCAAGAGTTGTTTTCTGGTAAGAAGAGTCACTATTGCGTTCCCATTGCCATACACAGTGCAAATAGCACTGGCGTCTGTTCCCAGCCTGTACAGTGTATTGGACTGAAGAGGATCTACTGTTCTTGTCAATTTCCTCTGCAGAGTTGAACTAGATATGGCCCGTGTGTGTAGGAAGCACAGTTCCTTTGTTCTGAGCAACCTCACTGTTCTGGCCCTATAGGAAACACATTAGAGTAGAAGAGTGCTCTTTTCTCAAAAGCAGAGTGTGTTTCTTGTAAGGCGAGCTAGCGTTTGTTTCCCAGTCCTAAATGTATTTGAATCACATGCAGTTTCTGGTCCTACGAGTAGAGTTATTTTTTGGTAAGAAGAGTCACTATTGTGCTCCCATTGCCATACACAGTACAAATAGCACTTGTGTCTGTTCCAATCAAGTACAGTGTATTGGACTGAAGAGGAGCTACTGTTCTTGTCAGTTTCCTAAGCAGAGTTGAACTAGATATGGCCCGTGTGTATAGGAAGCACAGTTCTTTTGTTCTGAGCAAGCTCACTGTTCGGACCCCATAGGAAACACAGTAGAGTAGAAGAGTGCTCTTTTCTCAAAAGCAGAGTGTGTTTCTTGTAAGGTGAGCTAGCGTTTGCTTCCCAGACCTAAATGGAGTTGAATCACATGCAGTTTCTGGTCCTCAGAGCCAGAGTTGTTTTCTGGTAAGAAGAGTCACTATTGTGCTCCCATTGTCATACACAGGGCACATAGCACTGGCATTTGTACCCAGCATGTACAGAGTATTGGACTGAAGAGGATCTACTGTTCTTGTCAGGTTCCTAAGCAGAGTTGAACTAGATATGGCCCGTGTGTGTATGAAGCACATTTCTTTTGTTCTGAGCAAGCTCAATGTTCTGGCCCTATAGGAAACACAGTAGAGTAGAAGAGTCATCTTTTCGTAAAAGCAGAGTGTGTTTCTTGTCAGGCAAGCTAGCGTTTGTTTCCCAGTCGTAAATGGAGTTGAATCCCATGCAGTTTCTGGTCCTAGGAGCAAGAGTTGTTTTGTGGTAAGAAGAGTCACTATTGCGCTCCCATTATGAAACACAGTGCAAATAGATAACACATCTGTTCCCAGCAAGTACAGTGTATTGGACTGAAGAGGAGCTACTGTTCTTGTCAGTTTCCTAAACAGAATTGAAGTGGATATGGCCATTTGTGTAGGAAGCACAGTTCTTTTGTTCTGAGCAAGCTCACTGTACTGGCCCTATAGTTAACACAGTAGAGTAGAAGAGTGCTATTTTCTCAAAAGCAGAGTGTGTTTCTTGTAAGGCGAGCTAGCGTTTGTTTCCCAGTCCTAAATGGAGTTGAATCAAATGCAGTTTTTGGTCCTACGAGCAAGAGTTGTTTTCTGGTAAGAAGAGTGAATATTGCGCTCCCTTTGCCATACATAGTGCAAATAGCCCTCTCGTCTGTTCCCAGCAAGTACAGTGTATTGGACTGAAGAGGAGCTACTGTTCTTGTCAGTTTCCTAAGCAGAGTTTAACTAGCTATGGCCCGTGTGTGTAGGAAGCACAGTTCTTTTGTTCTGAGCAAGCTCACTGTTCGAACCCCATAGGATACACAGTAGAGAGAAGAGTGCTCTTTTCTCAAAAGCAGAGTGTGTTTCTTGTAAGGCGAGCTAGCGTTTGTTTCCCAGTCCTAAATGGAGTTGAATCAAATGCAGTTTTTGGTCCTATGAGCAAGAGTTGTTTTCTGGTAAGAAGAGTCACTATTTGCACTCCCATTGCCATACACAGTGCAAATAGCACTGGCGTCTGCACCCAGCATGTACAGTGTATTGGACTGAAGAGGATCTACTGTTCTTGTCAGTTTCCTAAGCAGAATTGAACTAGATATGGCCCGTGTGTGTAGGAAGCACAGTTCTTTTGTTCTGAGCAAGCTCACTGTTCTAGCCCTATAGGAAACACAGTAGAGTAGAAGAGTGCTCTTTTCTCAAAAGCAGAGTGTGTTTCTTGTAAGGCGAGCTAGCGTTTGTTTCCCAGTCCTAAATGGAGTTGAATCACATGCAGTTTCTGGTCCTATGAGCAAGAGTTTTTTCTGGTAATAAGAGTCACTATTGCGCTCCCATTGTCATACAGAGGGCAAATAGCACTGGCCTCTGTTCTCAGCATGTACACTGTATTGGAGTGAATAGGATCTACTGTTCTTGTCAGCTTCCTAAGCAGAGTTGAACTAGATATGGCCCATGTGTGTAGGAAGCACAGTTCTTTTGTACTCAGCAAGCTCACTGTTCTGGCCATATAGGTTAACACAGTAGAGTAGAAGAGTGCTCTTTCCTCAAAAGCAGAGTGTGTTTCTTGTAAGGCGAGCTAGCGTTTGTTTCCCAGTCTTAAATGGAGATGAATCACATGCAGTTTCCGTTCCTACGAGCAAGAGTTGGTTTCTGGTAAGGAAATTCACTATTGTGCTCCCATTGCCATACACAGTGCAAATAGCACTCGCGTCTGTTCCCAGCAAGTACAGTGTATTGGACTGAAGAGGAGCTACTGTTCTTGTCAGGTTCCTAAGCAGAGTTGAACTAGATATGGCCCATGTGTAGGAAGCACAGTTCTGTTGTTCTCAGCAAGCTGACTGTTCGGACCCCATAGGAAACACAGTAGAGTAGAAGAGTGCTCTTTTCTCAAAAGCCGAGTGTGTTTAGTGTAAGGCGACCTAGCATTTGCCTTCAGTCCTAAATGGAGTTGAATCACATGCAGTTTCTGGTCCTAAGAGCAAGAGTTGTTTTCTGGTAAGAAGAGTCACTATTGCGCTCCCATTGCCATACACAGTGCAAATAGCACTCGCGTTTGCTCTCAGCAAGTACAGTGTATTGGATTAAAGAGGAGCTACTGTTCTTGTCAGTTTCCTAAGCAGACTTGAACTAGATATGGCCCGTGTGTGTAGGAAGCACAGTTCATTTGTTCTGAGCAAGCTAACTGTTCAGACACCATAGGAAACACAGTAGAGTAGAAGAGTACTCTTTTCTCAAAAGCAGAGTGTGTTTCTTGTAAGGCGAGCTAGCTTTTGTTTCCCAGTCGTAAATGAAGTTGAATCACATGCAGTTTCTGTAATACGAGTAGAGTTGTTTTTTGGTAAGAAGAGTCACACTTGCGCTCCCATTGCCATACACAGTGCAAATAGCACTTGCGTCTTTTCCAATCAAGTACAGTGTATTGGACTGAAGAGGAGATACTGTTCTTGTCAGTTTCCTGAGCAGAGTTGAACTAGATATGGCCCGTGTGTATAGGAAGCACAGTTCTTTTGTTCTGAGCAAGCTCACTTTCTGGCCCTAAAGGAACAAAATAGAGTAGAAGAGTGCTCTTTTCTCAAAAGCAGAGTGTGTTTCTTGTAAGGCGAGATAGTGTTTGTTTCCCAGTCCTAAATGGAGTTGAATCACATGCATTTTTTGGACGTAAGAGCAAGATCTGTTTTTCTGGTAAGGAAAGTCACTATTGCCCTCCCATTGTCATACACAGGGCAAATAGCACTGGCGTCTGTTCCCAGCATGTACAGTGTATTGGACTGAAGAGGATCTACTGTTCTTGTCAGTTTCCTAAGCAGAGTTGAACTAGATATGGCCCCTGAGTGTAGGAAGCGCAGTTCTTTTGTTCTGAGCAAGCTCACTGTTCTAGCCCTATAGGAAACACAGTAGAGTAGAAGAGTGCTCTTTTCTCAAAAGCAGAGTGTGTTTCTTGTAAGGCCAGGTAGCGTTTGTTTTCCAGTCCTAAATGGAGTTGAATCAAATGCAGTTTTTGGTCCTACGAGCAAGAGTTTTTTCTGGTAATAAGAGTCACTATTGTGCTCCCATTGTCATACACAGGGCAAATAGCACTGGTCTCTGTTCTCAGCATGTACATTGTATTGGACTGAAGAGGATCTACTGTTCTTGTCAGGTTCCTAAGCAGAGTTGAACTAGACACGGCCCATGTGTGTAGGAAGCAGAGTTCGTTTGTACTTAGCAAGCTCACTGTTCTGGCCCTATAGGAAACACAGTAGAGTAGAAGAGTGCTCTTTCCTCAAAAGCAGAGTGTGTTTCTTGTAAGGCGAGCTAGCGTTTGTTTCCCAGTCCTAAATGGAGTTGAATCACATGCAGTTTCTAGTCATATGAGCAAGAGTTGTTTTCTGGTTAGAAGAGTCACTCTTGCGCTCCCAGTGTCACACACAGGGCAAATAGCACTGGCGTCTATTCCTAGCATGTACAGTCTATTGGACTGAAGAGGTTCTACTGTTCTTGTCAGTTTCCTAAGCAGAATAGAACAAGATATGGCCCGTGTGAGTAGGAAGCACAGTTCTTTTGTTCTGAGCAAGCTCACTGTTTGGACCCCATAGGAAACACATTAGAGTAGATGTGTGCCCTATTCTCAAAAGCAGAGTGTGTTTCTTGTAAGGCGAGCTAGCGTTTGTTTCCCAGTCCTAAATGGAGTTGAAATACACATGCAGTTTCTGGTCCTACGAGCAAGAGTTGTTTTCTGGTAAGAAGAGTCACTATTGCGCTCCCTTTGCCATACACAGTGCAAATAGTCCTCGCGTCTGTTCCCAGCAAGTACAGTGTATTGGACTGAAGAGGAGCTACCGTTCTTGTCAGTTTCTTAAGCAGAATTGAACTAGATATGGCCCGTGTGTGTAGGAAGCACAGTTCTTTTGTTCTGAGCAAGCTCACTGTTTGGACCCCATAGGAAACACAGTAGAGTAGAAGAGTGCTCTTTTCTCAAAAGCAGAGTGTGTTTCTTGTAAGGCGAGCTAGCGTTTGTTTCCCAGTCCTAAATGGAGTTGAATCACATGCAGTTTCTGGTCCTACGAGCAAGGGTTGTCTTCTGGTAAGAAGAGTCACTATTGCGGTACCATTGCCATACACAGTGCAAATAGCACTGGCGTCTGTACCCGCATGTACAGCGTATTGGACTGAAGAGGATCTACTGTTCTTTTCAGTTTCCTAAGCAGAGTTGAACTAGATATGGCCCGTGTGTGTAGGAAGCAAAGTTCTTTTGTTCTGAGCAAGCTCACTGTTTGGACCCCATAGGAAACACAGTAGAGTAGAAGAGTGCTCTTTTCTCAAAAGCAGAGTGTGTTTCTTGTAAGGCGAGCTAGCGTTTGTTTCCCAATCCTCAATGGAGTTGAATCACATGCAGTTTCCGTTCCTATGAGCAAGAGTTGTTTTCTGGTAAGAAGAGTCACTATTGTGCTCCCATTGCCATACACAGTACAAATAGCACTAGCGTCTGTACCCAGCATGTACAGTGTATTGGACTGAAGAGGATCTACTGTTCTTGTCAGCTTCCTAAGCAGAGTTGAACTAGATATGGCCCATGGTTGTAGGAAGCACAGTTCTTTTGTACTCAGCAAGCTCACTGTTCTGGCCCTATAGGAAACACAGTAGAGTAGAAGAGTGCTCTTTTCTCAAAAGCAGAGTGTGTTTCTTGTAAGGCGAGCTAGCGTTTGTTTCCCAGTCCTAAATGGAGTTGAATCACATGCAGTTTCTGGTCATACGAGCAACAGTTGTTTTCTTGTAAGAAGAGTCACTATTGCGCTCCCATTGTCACACACAGGGCAAATAGCACTGGCGTCTGTTCCTAGCATGTACAGTCTATTGGACTGAAGAGGTTCTACTGTTCTTGTCAGTTTCCTAAGCAGAATAGAACAAGATATGGCTCGTGTGTGTAGGAAGCACAGTTCTTTTGTTCTGAGCAAGCTCACTGTTTGGACCCCATAGGAAACACATTAGAGTAGATGTGTGCCCTATTCTCAAAAGCAGAGTGTGTTTCTTGTAAGGCGAGCTAGCGTTTGTTTCCCAGTCCTAAATGGAGTTGAAATACACATGCAGTTTCTGTTCCTACGAGCAAGAGTTGTTTTCTGGTAAGAAGAGTCACTATTGCGCTCCCTTTGCCATACACAGTGCAAATAGTCCTCACGTCTGTTCCCAGCAAGTACAGTGTATTGGACTGAAGAGGAGCTACTGTTCTTGTCAGTTTCCTAAGCAGAATTGAACTAGATATGGCCCGTGTGTGTAGGAAGCACAGTTCTTTTGTTCTGAGCAAGCTCACTGTTTGAACCCCATAGGAAACACAGTAGAGTAAAAGAGTGCTCTTTTCTCAAAAGCAGAGTGTGTTTCTTGTAAGGCGAGCTAGCGTTTGTTTCCCAGTCCTAAATGGAGTTGAAACAAATGCAGTTTTTGGTTCTACGAGCAAGAGTTGTTTTCTGGTAAGAAGAGTCACTATTGCGTTCCCATTGCCATACACAGTGCAAATAGCCCTGGCCTCTGTTCTCAGCAAGTACAGTGTATTGGACTGAAGAGGATCTACTGTTCTTGTCAGGTTCCTAAGCAGAGTTGAACTAGATATGGCCCATGTGTGTAGGGAGCACAGTTCTTTTGTACTCAGCAAGCGCACTGTTCTGGCCCTATAGGAAACTCAGTAGAGTAGAAGAGTGCTCTTTTCTCAAAAGCAGAGTGTGTTTCTTGTAAGGCGAGCTAGCGTTTGTTTCCCAGTCCTAAATGGATTTGAATCACATGCAGTTTCTGGTCCTACGAGCAAGAGATTTTCTGGTAATAAGAGTCACTATTGCGCTCCCCTTGTCATACACAGGGCAAATAGCACTGGCCTCTGTTCTCAGCATGTACAGTGTACTGGACTGAAGAGGATCTACTGTTCTTGTCAGGTTCCTAAGCAGAGTTGAACTAGATATGGCCCATGTGTGTAGGAAGCACAGTTCTTTTGTACTCAGCAAGCTCACTGTTCTGGCCCTATAGGAAACACAGTAGAGTAGAAGAGTGCTCTTTCCTCAGAAGCAGAGTGTGTTTCTTGCTAGCGTTTGTTTCCCAGTCTTAAATGGTGTTGAATCACATGCAGTTTCCGTTCCTACGAGCAAGAGTTGGTTTCTGGTAAGGAAAGTCACTATTGCGCTCCCATTGCCAAACACAGTGCCAATAGCACTCGTGTCTGTTCCCAGCAAGTACAGTGTATTGGACTGAAGAGGAGCTACTGTTCTTGTCAGGTTCCTAAGCAGATTTGAACTAGATATGTCCCGTGTGTAGGATGCACAGTTCTGTTGTTCTCAGCAAGCTGACTGTTCGGACCCCATAGGAAACACAGTAGAGTAGAAGAGTGCTCTTTTCTCAAAAGCCGAGTGTGTTTAATGTCAGGCGACCTAGCGTTTGTTTCCCAGTCCTAAATGGAGTTGAATCACATGCAGTTTCTGGTCCTAAGAGCAAGAGTTGTTTTCTGGTAAGAAGAGTCACTATTGCGTTCCCATTGCCATACACAGTGCAAATAGCACTGGCGTCTGTTCCCAGCCTGTACAGTGTATTGGACTGAAGAGGATCTACTGTTCTTGTCAATTTCCTCTGCAGAGTTGAACTAGATATGGCCCGTGTGTGTAGGAAGCACAGTTCCTTTGTTCTGAGCAACCTCACTGTTCTGGCCCTATAGGAAACACATTAGAGTAGAAGAGTGCTCTTTTCTCAAAAGCAGAGTGTGTTTCTTGTAAGGCGAGCTAGCGTTTGTTTCCCAGTCCTAAATGTATTTGAATCACATGCAGTTTCTGGTCCTACGAGTAGAGTTATTTTTTGGTAAGAAGAGTCACTATTGTGCTCCCATTGCCATACACAGTACAAATAGCACTTGTGTCTGTTCCAATCAAGTACAGTGTATTGGACTGAAGAGGAGCTACTGTTCTTGTCAGTTTCCTAAGCAGAGTTGAACTAGATATGGCCCGTGTGTATAGGAAGCACAGTTCTTTTGTTCTGAGCAAGCTCACTGTTCGGACCCCATAGGAAACACAGTAGAGTAGAAGAGTGCTCTTTTCTCAAAAGCAGAGTGTGTTTCTTGTAAGGTGAGCTAGCGTTTGCTTCCCAGACCTAAATGGAGTTGAATCACATGCAGTTTCTGGTCCAACGAGCAAGAGTTGTTTTCTGGTAAGAAGAGTCACTATTGTGCTCCCATTGTCATACACAGGGCACATAGCACTGGCATTTGTACCCAGCATGTACAGAGTATTGGACTGAAGAGGATCTACTGTTCTTGTCAGGTTCCTAAGCAGAGTTGAACTAGATATGGCCCGTGTGTGTATGAAGCACATTTCTTTTGTTCTGAGCAAGCTCAATGTTCTGGCCCTATAGGAAACACAGTAGAGTAGAAGAGTCATCTTTTCGTAAAAGCAGAGTGTGTTTCTTGTCAGGCAAGCTAGCGTTTGTTTCCCAGTCGTAAATGGAGTTGAATCCCATGCAGTTTCTGGTCCTAGGAGCAAGAGTTGTTTTGTGGTAAGAAGAGTCACTATTGCGCTCCCATTATGAAACACAGTGCAAATAGATAACACATCTGTTCCCAGCAAGTACAGTGTATTGGACTGAAGAGGAGCTACTGTTCTTGTCAGTTTCCTAAACAGAATTGAAGTGGATATGGCCATTTGTGTAGGAAGCACAGTTCTTTTGTTCTGAGCAAGCTCACTGTACTGGCCCTATAGTTAACACAGTAGAGTAGAAGAGTGCTATTTTCTCAAAAGCAGAGTGTGTTTCTTGTAAGGCGAGCTAGCGTTTGTTTCCCAGTCCTAAATGGAGTTGAATCAAATGCAGTTTTTGGTCCTACGAGCAAGAGTTGTTTTCTGGTAAGAAGAGTGAATATTGCGCTCCCTTTGCCATACATAGTGCAAATAGCCCTCTCGTCTGTTCCCAGCAAGTACAGTGTATTGGACTGAAGAGGAGCTACTGTTCTTGTCAGTTTCCTAAGCAGAGTTTAACTAGCTATGGCCCGTGTGTGTAGGAAGCACAGTTCTTTTGTTCTGAGCAAGCTCACTGTTCGAACCCCATAGGATACACAGTAGAGAGAAGAGTGCTCTTTTCTCAAAAGCAGAGTGTGTTTCTTGTAAGGCGAGCTAGCGTTTGTTTCCCAGTCCTAAATGGAGTTGAATCAAATGCAGTTTTTGGTCCTATGAGCAAGAGTTGTTTTCTGGTAAGAAGAGTCACTATTGCACTCCCATTGCCATACACAGTGCAAATAGCACTGGCGTCTGCACCCAGCATGTACAGTGTATTGGACTGAAGAGGATCTACTGTTCTTGTCAGTTTCCTAAGCAGAATTGAACTAGATATGGCCCGTGTGTGTAGGAAGCACAGTTCTTTTGTTCTGAGCAAGCTCACTGTTCTAGCCCTATAGGAAACACAGTAGAGTAGAAGAGTGCTCTTTTCTCAAAAGCAGAGTGTGTTTCTTGTAAGGCGAGCTAGCGTTTGTTTCCCAGTCCTAAATGGAGTTGAATCACATGCAGTTTCTGGTCCTATGAGCAAGAGTTTTTTCTGGTAATAAGAGTCACTATTGCGCTCCCATTGTCATACAGAGGGCAAATAGCACTGGCCTCTGTTCTCAGCATGTACACTGTATTGGAGTGAATAGGATCTACTGTTCTTGTCAGCTTCCTAAGCAGAGTTGAACTAGATATGGCCCATGTGTGTAGGAAGCACAGTTCTTTTGTACTCAGCAAGCTCACTGTTCTGGCCATATAGGTTAACACAGTAGAGTAGAAGAGTGCTCTTTCCTCAAAAGCAGAGTGTGTTTCTTGTAAGGCGAGCTAGCGTTTGTTTCCCAGTCTTAAATGGAGATGAATCACATGCAGTTTCCGTTCCTACGAGCAAGAGTTGGTTTCTGGTAAGGAAATTCACTATTGCGCTCCCATTGCCATACACAGTGCAAATAGCACTCGCGTCTGTTCCCAGCAAGTACAGTGTATTGGACTGAAGAGGAGCTACTGTTCTTGTCAGGTTCCTAAGCAGAGTTGAACTAGATATGGCCCATGTGTAGGAAGCACAGTTCTGTTGTTCTCAGCAAGCTGACTGTTCAAACCCCATAGGAAACACAGTAGAGTAGAAGAGTGCTCTTTTCTCAAAAGCCGAGTGTGTTTAGTGTAAGGCGACCTAGCATTTGCCTTCCAGTCCTAAATGGAGTTGAATCACATGCAGTTTCTGGTCCTAAGAGCAAGAGTTGTTTTCTGGTAAGAAGAGTCACTATTGCGCTCCCATTGCCATACACAGTGCAAATAGCACTCGCGTTTGCTCTCAGCAAGTACAGTGTATTGGATTAAAGAGGAGCTACTGTTCTTGTCAGTTTCCTAAGCAGACTTGAACTAGATATGGCCCGTGTGTGTAGGAAGCACAGTTCATTTGTTCTGAGCAAGCTAACTGTTCAGACACCATAGGAAACACAGTAGAGTAGAAGAGTACTCTTTTCTCAAAAGCAGAGTGTGTTTCTTGTAAGGCGAGCTAGCTTTTGTTTCCCAGTCGTAAATGAAGTTGAATCACATGCAGTTTCTGGTAATACGAGTAGAGTTGTTTTTTGGTAAGAAGAGTCACACTTGCGCTCCCATTGCCATAAACAGTGCAAATAGCACTTGCGTCTTTTCCAATCAAGTACAGTGTATTGGACTGAAGAGGAGATACTGTTCTTGTCAGTTTCCTGAGCAGAGTTGAACTAGATATGGCCCGTGTGTATAGGAAGCACAGTTCTTTTGTTCTGAGCAAGCTCACTTTCTGGCCCTAAAGGAACAAAATAGAGTAGAAGAGTGCTCTTTTCTCAAAAGCAGAGTGTGTTTCTTGTAAGGCGAGATAGTGTTTGCTTCCCAGTCCTAAATGGAGTTGAATCACATGCATTTTTTGGACGTAAGAGCAAGATCTGTTTTCTGGTAAGGAAATTCACTATTGCCCTCCCATTGTCATACACAGGGCAAATAGCACTGGCATCTGTTCCCAGCATGTACAGTGTATTGGACTGAAGAGGATCTACTGTTCTTGTCAGTTTCCTAAGCAGAGTTGAACTAGATATGGCCCCTGAGTGTAGGAAGCACAGTTCTTTTGTTCTGAGCAAGCTCACTGTTCTGGCCCTATAGGAAACACAGTACAGCAGAAGAGTACTCTTTTCTCAAAAGCAGAGTGTGTTTCTTGTAAGGCGAGTTAGCGTTTGTTTCCCATTCCTAAATGGATTTGAATCACATGCAGTTTCTGGTCCTACAAGCAAGAGTTTTTTCTGGTAAGAAGAGTCACTATTGCGCTCCCATTGTTTTACACAGGGCAAATAGCACTGGCATTTGTACCCAGCATGTACAGAGTATTGGACTGAAGAGGATCTACTGTTCTTGTCAGGTTCCTAAGCAGAGTTGAACTAGATATGGCCCGTGTGTGTATGAAGCACATTTCTTTTGTTCTGAGCAAGCTCACTGTTCTGGACCTATAGGAAACACAGTAGAGTAGAAGAGTCATCTTTTTGTAAAAGCAGAGTGTGTTTCTTGTAAGGCAAGCTAGCGTTTGTTTCCCAGTCGTAAATGGAGTTGAATCCCATGCAGTTTCTGGTCCTAGGAGCAAGAGTTGTTTTGTGGTAAGAAGAGTCACTATTGCGCTCCCATTGTCATACACAGTGCAAATAGCACTGGCGTCTGTTTCCAGCAAGTACAGTGTATTGGACTGAAGGGGATCTACTGTTCTTTTCAGTTTCCTAAGCATAATTGAACTAGATATGGCCCGTGTTTGTAGAAAGCACAATTCTTTTGTTCTGAGCAAGATCACTGTTCGGACCCCATAGGAAACACAGTGGAGTAGAAGTGTGCCCTTTTCTCAAAAGCAGAGCTTGTTTATTGTAAGGCGAGGTAGCGTTTGTTTCCCAGTCCTAAATGGAGTTGAATCACATGCAGTTTTTGGTCCTATGAGCAAGAGTTGTTTTCTGGTAAGGAAAGTCACTATTGCGCTCCCATTGACATACACAGTGCAAATAGCACTTGTGTCGTTTCCAACAAGTACAGTGTATTGGACTGAAGAGGAGCTATTGTTCTTGTCAGTTTCCTAAGCAGAGTTGAACTAGATATGGGCCGTGTGCGTAGGAAGCACAGTTCTTTTGTTCTGAGCAAGCTCACTGTTCGGAACCCATAGGACACATAGTAGAGAAGAAGAGTGCTCTTTTCTCAAAAGCAGAGTGTGTTTCTTGTAAGGCGAGCTAGCTTTTGTTTCCCAGTCCTAAATGAATTTGAATCACATGCAGTTTCCCGTCCTACGAGTAGAGATATTTTTTGGTAATAAGAGTCACTATTGCGCTCCCATTGCCATACACAGTGCAAATAACACTTGCGTCTGTTCCAATCAATTACAGTGTATTGGACTGAAGAGGAGCTACTATTCTTGTCAGTTTCCTAAGCAGAGTTGAACTAGATATAAGGCCGGTGTGTAGGAAGCACAGTTCTTTTGTTCTGAGCAAGCTCACTGTTCAGACCACATAGGAAACACAGTAGAGTACAAGAGTGCTCTTTTCTCAAAAGCAGAGTGTGTATCTTGTAAGGCGAGCTAGCGTTTGTTCCCATTCCTAAATGGAGTTGAATCACATGCAGTTTTTGGTCCTACGTGCAAGAGTTGTTTTCTGGAAAGGAAAGTCACTATTGTGTCCCATTGCCAAACACAGTGCAAATTGATAATGCATCTGTTCCCAGCAAGTACGTGTATTGGACTGAAAAGGAGCTACTGTTCTTGTCCGTTTCCTAAGCAGAATTGAACTGGATATGGCCGTTTGTGTAGGAAGCACAGTTCTTTTGTTCTGAGCAAGCTCAAGGTTCTGGCTTTATAGGAAACACAGTAGAGTAGAAGAGTGCTCTTTTTCCAAAAGCAGAGTGTGTTTCTTGTAAGGCAAGCTAGCGTTTGTTTCCCAGTCCTAAGTGGAGTTGAATCACATGCAGTTTCTGGTCCTCAGAGCCAGAGTTGTTTTCTGGTAAGAAGAGTCACTATTGTGCTCCCATTGCTGTACACAGTGCAAATAGCACTCGCGTCTGTTCCCAGCAAGTACAGTGTATTGGACTGAAGAGGAGCTACTGTTCTTGTCAGTTTCCTAAGCAGAGTTGAACTAGATATGGCCCGTGTATGTAGGAAGCACAGTTCTTTTGTTCTGAGCAAGCTCACTGTTCTGGCCCTATAGGAAACACAGTAGAGTAGAAGAGTGCTCTTATCTCAAAAGCAGAGTGTGTTTCTTGTAAGGCGAGCTAGCGTTTGTTTCCCAGTCCTAAATGGAGTTGAATCACATGCAGTTTTTGGTCCTATGTGCAAGAGTTGTTTTCTGGTAACGAAAGTCACTATTGCGCTCCCATTGCCAAACACAGTGCAAATAGCGCTCGCATCTGTTCCCAGCAAGTACAGTGTATTGGACTGAAGAGGAGCTACTGTTCTTTTCAGTTTCCTAAGCAGAGTTGAACTAGATATGGGCCGTGTGCGTAGGAAGCACAGTTCTTTTGTTCTGAGCAAGCTCACTCCTTGGAACCCATAGGACACATAGTAGAGAAGAAGAGTGCTCTTTTCTCAAAAGCAAAGTGTGTTTCTTGTAAGGCGAGCTAGCTTTTGTTTCCCAGTCCTAAATGAATTTGAATCACATGCAGTTTCCGGTCCTAGGAGTAAAGTTATTTTTTGGTAAGAAGAGTCACTATTGCGCTCCCATTGCCATACACAGTGCAAATAACACTTGCGTCTGTTCCAATCTATTACAGTGTATTGGACTGAAGAGCAGCTACTATTCTTGTCAGTTTCCTAAGCAGAGTTGAACTAGATAAGGCCCGTGTGTGTAGGAAGCACAGTTCTTTTGTTCTGAGCAAGCTCACTGTTCTTACCCCATAGGAAACACAGTAGAGAGAAGAGTGTTCTTTTCTCAAAAGCAGAGTGTGTTTCTTGTAAGGTGAGCTACCGTTTGTTTCCCAGTTTTAAATGGAGTTGAAATACACATGCAGTTTCTGGTCCTACGAGCAAGAGTTGTTTTCTGTTTAGAAGAGTCACTGTTGCGCTCCCATTGTCATACACAGTGCAAATAGCACTGGTATCTGTTCCCAGCATGTACAGTGTATTGGACTGAAGAGGAGCTACTGTTCTAGTCAGGTTCCTAAGCAGAGTTGAACTAGATATGGCCAGTGTGTGTAGGAAGCACAGTTCTTTTGTTCTCAGCAAGCTCACTGTTCGGACCCCATAGGAAACACAGTAGAGTAGAAGAGTGCTCTTTTCTCAAAAGCAGAGTGTGTTTTTTGTAAGGCGAGCTAGCGTTTGCTTCCCAGACCTCAATGGAGTTGAATCCCATGCAGTTTCTGGTCCTACGAGCAAGAGTTGTTTTCTGGTAAGAAGAGTCACTATTGTGCTCTCATTGCCATACACAGGGCAAATAGCCCTGGCGTCTTTTCCCAGCATGTACAGTGTATTGGACTGAAGAGGATCTACTGTTCTTGTCAGTTTCCGATGCAGAGTTGAACTAGATATGGCCCGTGTGTAGGAACACAGTTCTTTTGTTCTGAGCAAGCTCACTGTTCTGGCCCTATAGGAAACACAGTAGAGTAGAAGAGTACTCTTTTCTCACAAGCAGAGTGTGTTTCTTGTATGGTGAGTTAGAGTTTGTTTCCCAGTCCTAAATGGATTTGAATCACATGCAGTTTCTGGTCCTACAAGCAAGAGTTTTCTCAGGTAAGAAGAGTCACTATTGTGCCCCATTGTCTTACACAGGGCAAATAGCACTAGCATTTGTTCCCAGCATGTACAGAGTATTGCACTCAAGAGGATCTACTGTTCTTGTCAGGTTCCTAAGCAGAATTGAACTAGATATGGCCGTGTGTGTAGGAAGCACAGTTCTTTGTTCTGAGCAAGCTCACTGTTCTGGCCCTATAGGAAACACAGTAGAGTAGAAGAGTGCTCTTTTCTCAAAAGCAGTGTGTATTTCTTGTAAGGTGAGCTAGCGTTTGCTTCCCAGACCTAAATGGAGTTGAATCACATGCAGTTTCGGGTCCAACGAGCAAGAGTTGTTTTCTGGTAAGGAAAGTCACTATTGCGCTCCCTTTGCCATACACAGCACAAATAGCACTCACGTCTGTTCCCAGCAAGTACAGTGTATTGGACTGAAGAAGAGCTACTGTTCTTGTCAGTTTCCTAAGCAGAGTTGAACTAGATATGGCCCGTGTGTATAGGAAGCACAGCTCTTTTGTTATGAGCTAGCTCACTGTGCGGACCCCATAGGAAACTCAGTGCTCTTTTCTCAAAAGCAGAGTGTGTTTCTTGTAAGGCGAGCTAGCTTTTGTTTCCCAGTCCTAAATGAATTTGAATCACATGCAGTTTCTGGGGCTACGAGTAGAGTTATATTTTGGTAAGAAGAGTCACTATTGTGCTCCCATTGCCATATACAGTACAAATAACACTTGCGTCTGTTCAATCAAGTACAGTGTATTGAACTGAAGAGGAGCTACTGTTCTTGTCAGTTTCCTAATTAGAGTTGAACTAGATGTGGCCCGTGTGTATAGGAAGCACAGTTCTTTTGTTCTGAGCAAGCTCACTGTTCGGACCCCATAGGAAACACAGTAGAGTAGAAGAGTGCTCTTTTCTCAAAAGCAGAGTGTGTTTTTTGTAAGGCGAGCTAGCGTTTGTTTCCCAGTCCTAAATGGAGTTGAATCATATGCAGTTTCTGGACTTACAAGCAAGAGTTGTTTTCTGGTAAGTAAAGTCACTATTGCGCTCCCATTGTCATACACAGGACAAATAGCACTGGCGTCTGTTCCCAGCATGTACATTGTATTGGAATGAAGAGGATCTACTGTTCTTGTCAGTTTCCTAAGCAGAATTGAACTAGATACGGCCATGTGTGTAGGAAGCACAGTTCTTTTGTTCTGAGCAAGCTCACTGTTCGGACCCATAGGAAACACAGTAGAGTAGAAGAGTGCTATTTTCTCAAAAGCAGAGTGTGTTTCTTGTAAGGTGAGCTAGCGTTTGTTTCCCAACCCTAAATGGAGTTTAATTACATGCAGTTTTTGGTCATACGTGCAAGAGTTGTTTTCTGGTAAGGAAAGTCACTATTGTGCTCCCTTTGCCATACACAGCACAAATAGCACTCACGTCTGTTCCAGCAAGTACAGTGTATTAGACTGAAGATGAGCTACTGTTCTTGTCAGTTTCCTAAGCAGAGTTGAACTAGATATGGCCCGTGTGTATAGGAAGCACAGTTCTTTTGTTCTGAGCAAGCTCACTGTGCGGACCCCATAGGAAACTCAGTGCCCTTTTCTCAAAAGCAGAGTGTGTTAGTTGTAAGCGAGATAGCGTTTGCTTTCAAGACCTAAATGGAGTTGAATCACATGCAGTTTCTGGGCCTACAAGCAAAAGTTGTTTCTGGTAAGAAGAGTCACTATTGCGCTCGCATTGTCATACACAGGGCAAATAGCACTGGAGTCTTTTCCAGCATGTACAGTGTATTGGACTGAAGAGGATCTACTGTTCTTGTCAGGTTCCGATGCAGAGTTGAACTAGATATGGCCCGTGTGTGTAGGAAGCACAGTTCTTTAGTTCTGAACAAGCTCACTGTTCTGGCCCTATAGGAAACACAGTAGAGTAGAAGAGTACTCTTTTCTCAAAAGCAGAGTGTGTTTCTTGTAAAGCGAGCTAGCGTTTGTTTCCCAGTCCTAAATGGATTTGAATCACATGCAGTTTCTGGTCCTACAAGCAAGAGTTTTTTCTGGTAAGAAGAGTAACTATGCGATCCCATTGTCATACACAGGCAAATAGCACTGGCATTTGTTGCCAGCATGTACAGAGTATTGGACTGAAGAGGATCTACTGTCTTGTCAGGTCCTAAGCAGACTTGAACTAGATATGGGCCCGTGTGTGTAGGAAGCACAGTTCATTTGTTCTGAGCAAGCTCACTGTTCTGGCCCTATAGGAAACACAGTAGAGTAGAAGAGTACTCTTTTCTCAAAAGCAGAGTGTGTTTCTTGTCAGGCGAGCTAGCTTTTGTTTCCCAGACCCAAATGGAGTTGAATCACATGCAGTTTCTGGTCCTACGAGCAAGAGGTGTTTTCTGGTAGGAACCGTCACTATTGTGCTCCCATTGCTGTACACAGTACAAATAGCACTCGCGTCTGTTCCCAGCAAGTACAGTGTATTGGACTGAAGAGGAGCTACTCTTCTCGTTAGTTTCCTAAGCAGAGTTGAACTAGATATGGCCCGTGTGTGTAGGAAGCACAGTTCTTTGTTCTGAGCAAGCTCACTGTTCTGGCCCTATAGAAAACACAGTAGAGTAGAAGTGTGTCCTTTTCTCAAAAGCAGAACTTGTTTCTTGTAAGGCAAGATAGCGTTTGTTTCCCAGTCCTAAGTGGAGTTTAATCACATGCAGTTTCTGGCCCTACGAGCAAGAGATGTTTTCTGGTAAAAAGAGTCACTATTGCGCTCCCAATGCCGTATACAGTGCAAGTAGCACTCGCGTCTGTTTCCAGCAAGTACAGTGTATTGGACTGAAGGAGATCTACTGTTCTTGTCAGTTTCCTAAGCAGAGTTGAACTAGATATGGCCGGGTGTGTATGAAGCACATTTCCTTTGTTCTGAGCAAGCTCACTGTTCTGGCCCTATAGGAAACACAGTAGAGTAGATGAGTGCTCTTTTCTCAAAAGCAGAGTGTGTTTCTTGTAAGGCGAGCTAGCGTTTGTTTCCCAGTCCTAAATGGAGTTGAATCACATGCAGTTTTTGGTCCTACGCGCAAGAGTTGTTTTCTGGTAAGGAAAGTCACTATTGCGCTCCCATTGCCAAACACAGTACAAATAGCACTCGCATCTCTTACCAGCAAGTACAGTGTATTGGACTGAAGAGGAGCTACTGTTCTTGTCAGTTTCCTAAGCATAGTTGAACTAGATATGGCCCGTGTGCGTAGGAAGCACAGTTCTTTTGTTCTGAGCAAGCTCACTGTTCGGAACACATAGGACACATAGTAGAGAAGAAGAGTGCTCTTTTCTCAAAAGCAGAGTGTGTTTCTTGTAAGGCGAGCTAGTTTTGTTTCTCAGTCCTAAATGAATTTGAATCACATGCAGTTTCTGGTCCTACGAGTAGAGTTTTATTTTGGTAAGAAGAGTCACTATTGTGCTCCCATTGCCATATACAGTACAAATAACACTTTCGTCTGTTCCAATCAAGTACAGTGTATTGAACTGAAGAGGGAGCTACTGTTTTTGTCAGTTTCCTACGCAGAGTTGAACTAGATGTGGCCCGTGTGTATAGGAAGCACAGTTCTTTTGTTCTGAGCAAGCTCACTGTTCGGACCCCATAGGAAACACAGTAGAGTAGAAGAGTGCTCTTTTCTCAAAAGCAGAGTGTGTTTCTTGTAAACGAGCTATCGTTTGTTTCCCAGTCCTAAATGAAGTTGAATCACATGCAGTTTCTGGTCCTATGAGCAAGAGTTGTTTTCTGGTAAGAAGAGTCACTATTGTTCTCCCATTGTCATACACAGGGCAAATAGCGCTGGCGTCTGTTCCCAGCATGTACAGTGTATTGGACTGAAGTGGATCTACTGTTCTTGTCAGGTTCCTAAGCAGAGTTGAACTAGATATGGCCATGTGTGCAGCAAGTACAGTTCTTTTGTTCTGAGCAAGCTCAGTGTTCGGACAACATAGGAAATACAGTAGAGTAGAAGAGTGCTCTTTTCTCAAAAGCAGAGTGTGTTTCTTGTAAGGCGAGCTAGCGTTTGTTTCCAGTCCTAAATGGATTTGAATCACATGCAGTTTCTGTTCCTACGAGCAAGAGATGTTTTCTGGTAAGAAGAGTCACTATTGTGCTCCCATTGTCATACACAGGGCAAATAGCACTGGCTTCTTTTCCCAGCATGTACAGTGTATTGCACTGAAAAGGATCTACTGTTCTTGTCAGTTTCCTAAGCAGAATTGAACTAGATATGGCCATGTGTGCAGCAAGTACAGTTCTTTTGTTCTGAGCAAGCTCAGTGTTCGGACAACATAGGAAATACAGTAGAGTAGAAGAGTGCTCTTTTCTCAAAAGCAGAGTGTTTTTCTTGTAAGTCGAGCTAGTGTTTTTTTCCCAGTCCTAAATGGAGTTGAATCCCATGCAGTTTTTGGTCCTACGCGCAAGAGTTGTTTTCTGGTAAGGAAAGTCACTATTGCGCTCCATTGCCAAACACAGTGCAAACAGCACTTGCTTCTGTTCCCAGCAAGTACAGTGTATTGGACTGAAGAGGAGCTACTGTTCTTGTCAGTTTCCTAAGCAGAATTGAACTGGATATGGCCATTTGTGTAGGAAGCACAGTTCTTTTGTTCTGAGCAAGCTCACTGTACTGGCCCTATAGGATACACAGTAGAGTAGAAGAGTGCTCTTTTCTTAAAAGTAGTGTGTGTTTCTTGAAAGGCGAGCTAGCGTTTGTTTTCCAGTCCTAAATGGAGTTGAATCACATGCAGTTTTTGGTCCTATGAGCAAGACATGTTTTCTGGTAAGGAAAGTCACTATTGCGCTCCCATTGAAATTCACAGTGCAAATAGCACTCGCGTCTGTTCCCAGCAAGTACAGTGTATTGGACTGAAGAGGAGCTACTGTTCTTGACAGTTTCCTAAGCAGAGTTGAACTACATGTGGCCCGTGTGCGTAGGAAGCACAGTTCTTTTGTTCTGAGCAAGCTCACTGTTCAGAACCCATAGGACGCATAGTAGAGAAGAAGAGTGCTCTTTTCTCAAAATCAGAGTGTGTTTCTTGTAAGGCGAGCTAGCTTTTGTTTCCCAGTCCTAAATGAATTTGAATCACATGCAGTTTCTGGTCCTACGAGTAGAGTTATTTTTTGGTAAGACAAGTCACTATTGTGCTCCCATTGCCATACACAGTACAAATAGCACTTGCGTCTGTTCCAATCAAGTACAGTGTATTGGACTGAAGAGGAGCTACTGTTCTTGTCAGTTTCCTAAGCAGAGTTGAACTAGATATGGCCAGTGTGTATAGGAAGCACAGTTCTTTTGTTCTGAGCAAGCTCACTGTTCGGACCGCATAGAAAACACAGTAGTGTAGAAGAGTGCTCTTTTCTCAAAAGCAGAGTGTGTTTCTTGTAAGGCGAGCTGGGTTTTGCTTCCCAGACTTAATGGAGTTGATTCACATGCAGTTTCTGGTCCTACGAGCAAGAGTTGTTTTCTGGTAACAAGAGTCACTATTGTGCTCCCATTGTCATACACAGGGCAAATAGCACTGGCGTCTGTTCCCAGCATGTACAGTGTATTAAACTGAAGAGGATCTCCTGTTCTTGTCAGTTTCCGATGCAGAGTTGAACTAGATAAGGCCCATGTGTGTAGGAAGCACAGTTCTTTTGTAGTGAGCAAGCTCACTGCTCTGTCCCTATAGGAAACACAGTAGAGTAGAAGAGTACTCTTTTCTCAAAAGCAGAGTGTGTTTCTTGTAAGGCGAGCTAGCGTTTGTTTCCCAGTCCTAAATGGAGTTGAATCACATGCAGTTTCTGGTCCTACAAGCAAGAGTTTTTTCTGGTAAGAAGAGTCACTATTGCGCTCCCCTTGTCATACACAGGGCAAATAGCACTGGCATTTGTTCCCAGCATGTACAGTGTATTGGACAGAAGAGGATCTACTGTTCTTGTCAGGTTCCTAAGCAGAGTTGAACTAGATATGGTCCGTGTGTGTATGAAACACATTTCTTTTGTTCTGAGCAAGCTCACTGTTCTGGCCCTATAGGAAACACAGTAGAGTAGATGAGACATCTTTTCTCAAAAGCAGAGTGTGTTTCTTGTACGGCAAGCTAGCGTTTGTTTCCCAGTCCTAAATGGAGTTGAATCACATGCAGTTTCTGGTCCCAGGAGCAAGAGTTGTTTTGTGGTAAGAAGAGTCACTATTGTGCTCCCATTGCCATACACAGTGCAAATAGCACTGGCGTCTGTTCCCAACAAGTACAGTGTATTGGACTGAAGGGGATCTCCTGTTCTTGTCAGTTTCCTAAGCATAATTGAACTAGATATGGCCCGTGTGTGTAGGAAGCACAGTTCTTTTGTTCTGTTCAAGCTCACTGTTCAGACCCCATAGAAAACACAGTAGAGAAGAAGTGTGCCCTTTTCTCAAAAGCAGAGCTTGTTTATTGTAAGGCGAGGTAGCGTTTGTTTCCCAGTCCTAAGTGGAGTTGAATCACATGCAGTTTCTGGTCCTCAGAGCCAGAGTTGTTTTCTGGTAAGAAGAGTCACTATTGTGCTCCCATTGCTGTACACAGTGCAAATAGCACTCGCGTCTGTTCCCAGCAAGTACAGTGTATTGGACTGAAGAGGAGCTACTGTTCTTGTCAGTTTCCTAAGCAGAGTTGAACTAGATATGGCCCGTGTATGTAGGAAGCACAGTTCTTTTGTTCTGAGCAAGCTCACTGTTCTGGCCCTATAGGAAACACAGAAGAGTAGAAGTGTGCCCTTTTCTCAAAAGCAGAGCTTGTTTCTTGTAAGGCAAGCTAGTGTTTGTTTCCCAGTCCTAAGTGGAGTTGAATCACATGCAGTTTCTGGTCCTATGAGCAAGAGTTTTTTTCTGGTAAAAAGAGTCACTATTGCGCTCCCATTGCTGTACACAGTGCAAATAGCACTCGCGTCTGTTCCCAGCAAGTACAGTGTATTGGACTGAAGAGGAGCTACTGTTCTTGTCAGTTTCCTAAGCAGAGTTGAACTAGATGTGGCCCATGTGTATAGGAAGCACAGTTCTTTTGTTCTGAGCAAGCTCACAGTTCGGACTCCATAGGAAACACAGTAGAGTAGAAGAGTGCTCATTTCTCAAAAGCAGAGTGTGTTTCTTGTAAGGCGAGCTAGCGTTTGCTTCCCAGTCCTAAATGGATTTGAATCACATGCAGTTTCTGGTCCTACAAGCAAGAGTTTTTTCTGGTAAGAAAAGTCACTATTTTGCTCCCATTTTCATACACAGTGCAAATAGCACTGGCGTCTGTTCCCAGCAAGTACAGTGTATTGGACTAAAGAGGATCTACTGTTCTTATCAGTTTCCTAAGCAGAATTGAACTAGATATGGCCTGTGTGTGTAGGAAGCACAGTTCTTTTGTTCTGAGCAAGCTCACTGTTTGGACCCCATAGGAAACACAGTAGAGTAGATGTGTGCCCTATTCTCAAAAGCAGAGCGTGTTTCTTGTAAGGCAAGCTAGCGTTTGTTTCCCAGTCCTAAGTGGATTGAAACAAATGCAGTTCCTTGTCCTAAGAGCAAGAGTTGTTTTCTAGTAAGAAGACTCTCTATTGTGTTCCCATTGCCATACACAGTACAAATAGCACTCGCGTCTGTTTCCAGCAAGTACAGTGTATTGTTCTGAAGAGGAGCTACTGTTCTTGTCAGTTTCCTAAGCAGAGTTGAACTAGATATGGTCCGTGTGTGTAGGAAGCACAGTTCTTTTGTTCTCAGCAAGCTCACTGTTCGGACCACATAGAAAACACAGAAGAGTAGAAGAGTGCTCTTTTCTCAAAAGCAGAGTGTGTTTCTTGTAAGGCGAGCTAGCGTTTGTTTCCAAATCCTAAATGGAGTTGAATCACATGCAGATTCTGGTCTTTCGAGCAAGAGTTGTTTTCTGGTAAAAAGAGTCACTATTGCGCTCCTCCTGTCATACACAGTGCAAATAGCCCTCGCGTCTGTTCCCAGCAAGTACAGTGTAATTGACTGAAGAGGAGCTACTGTTTTTGTCAGTTTCCTAAGCAGAGTTGAACTAGATATGACCCGTGTGTGTAGGAAGCACAGTTCTTTTGTTCTGAGCAAGCGCACTGTTTGGACCCCATAGGAAACACAGTAGAGTAGATGTGTGCCCTACTCTCAAAAGCAGAGCGTGTTTCTAGTAAGGCAAGCTGGCGTTTGTTTCCCAGTCCTAAGTGGATTGAATCAAATGCAGTTTCTGGTCCTAAGAGCAAGAGTTGTTTTCTGGTAAGAAGGGTCACTATTGTGCTCCAATTGCCATACACAGTTCAAATAGCACTCGCGTCTGTTCCCAGTATGCACAGTGTATTGGACTGAAGAGGAGCTACTGTTTTTGTCAGTTTCCTAAGCAGAGTTGAACTAGATATGGCCGTGTGTGTAGGACTCACAGTTCTTTTGTTATTAGCAAGCTCACTGTTCTGGCCCTATAGGAAACACAGTAGAGTAGAAGAGTGCTCTTTTCTCAAAAACAGACTGTGTTTCTTGTAAGGCAAGCTATCGTTTGTTTCCCAGTCCTAAATGGAGTTGAATCACATGCAGTTTCTGGTCCTAAGAGCAAGAGTTGTTTTCTGGTAAAAAGAGTCACTATTGTGCTCCTACTGTCATACACAGTGCAAATAGCCCTCGCGTCTGTTCCCAGCAAGTACAGTGTAATTGACTGAAGAGGAGCTACTGTTTTTGTCAGTTTCCTAAGCAGAGTTGAACTAGATATGATCCGTGTGTGTAGGAAGCACAATTCTTTTGTTCTGAGCAAGCACACTCTTTGGACCCCATAGGAAACACAGTAGAGAAGATGTGTGCCCTATTCTCAAAAGCAGAGCGTGTTTCTTGTAACGCGAGCTAGCATTTGTTTCCCAGTCCTAAGTGGATTGATAAATGCAGTTTCTGATCCTAAGAGCAAGAGTTGTTTTCTGGTAAGAGGAGTCACTATTGTGCTCCCATTGTCATACACAGTGCAAATAGCCCTCGCGTCTGTTCCCAGCAAGTACAGTGTATTTGACTGAAGAGGAGCTACTGTTTTTGTCAGTTTCCTAAGCAGAGTTGAACTAGATATGACCCGTGTGTTTAGGAAGCACAGTTCTTTTGTTCTGAGCAAGCACACTGTTTGGACCCCATAGGAAACACAGTAGAGTAGATGTGTGCCCTATTCTCAAAAGCAGAGCGTGTTACTTGCAAGGCGAGCTAGCGTTTGTTTCCCAGTCCTAAGTGGATTGAATAATATGCAGTTTCTGGTCCTAAGTGCAAGAGTTGTTTTCTGGTAAGAAGGGTCACTATTGTGCTACCATTGCTGTGCACAGTGCAAATAACACTCGCGTCTGTTCCCAGCAAGTACAGTGTATTGGACTGAAGAGGAGCTACTGTTCTCGTCAGTTTCCTAAGCAGAGTTGAACTAGATATGGCCCGTGTGTGTAGGAAGCACAGTTCTTTTGTTCTGAGCAAGCTCACTGTTCTGGCCCTATAGGAAACACAGTAGAGTACAAGAGTGCTCTTTTCTCAAAATCAGAGTGTGTTTCTTGTAAGGTGAGATTGCATTTGTATCCCAGTCCTAAATGGAGTTGAATCACATGCACTTTCTGGTCCTACGAGCAAGAGTCGTTTTCTGGTAAAAAGAGTCACTATTTCGCTCCCAATGCCGTACACAGTGCAAATAGCACTCGCGTCGTTTCCCAGCAAGTACAGTGTATTGGACTGAAGAGGAGCTACTGTTCTTGTCAGTTTCCTAAGCAGAATTGAACTAGATATGGCCCGTGTGTGTAGGAAGCACAGTTCTTTTGTTCTGAGCAAGCTCACTGTTTGGACCCCGTAGGAAACACAGTAGAGTAGAAGAGTGCTCTTTTCTCAAAAGCAGAGTGTGTTTCTTGTAAGGCGAGCTAGCATTTGTTTCCCAGTCCTAAATGGAGTTGAATTACATGCAGTTTTTGGTCCTACGAGCAAGAGTTGTTTTCTGGTAAGGAAAGTCAATATTGCGCTCCCATTGCCATACACAGTGTAAATAGCACTCGCGTCTGTTCCCAGCAAGTACAGTGTATTGGACTGAAGAGGAGCTACTGTTCTTGTCAGTTTCCTAAGCAGAGTTGAACTAGATATGACCCGTGTGTGTAGGAAGCACAATTCTTTTGTTTTGAGCAAGCTCACTGTTTGGACCACATAGGAAACACAGTAGAGAAGATGTGTGCCCTATTCTCAAAAGCAGAGCGTGTTTCTTGTAAGGCGAGCTAGCGTTTGTTTATCAGTCCTAAGTGGATTGATTCAAATGCCGATTCTGGTCGTAAGAGCAAGGGTTGTTTTCTGGTAAGAGGAGTCACTATTGTGCTCCCATTGTCCTACACAGTGCAAAGAGCCCTCGCGTCTGTTCCCAGCAAGTACAGTGTATTTGACTGAAGAGGAGCTACTGTTTTTGTCAGTTTCCTAAGCAGAGTTGAACTAGATATGACCCGTGTGTGTAGGAAGCACATTTCTTTTGTTCTGAGCAAGCACACTGTTTGGACCCCATAGGAAACACAGTAGAGTAGATGTGTGCCCTATTCTCAAAAGCAGAGTGTGTTTTTTGTAAGGCGAGCTAGCGTTTGTTTTGCAGTCCTAAATGGAGTTGAATCACATGCAGTTTCCGTTCCTACGAGCAAGAGTTGTTATCTGGTAAGGAAAGTCACTATTGCGCTCCCATTGCCATACACAGTGCAATTAGCACTCGCGTCTGTTCCCAGCAAGTAGAGTGTATTGGACTGAAGAGGATCTACTGTTCTTGTCAGTTTCCTAAGCAGAACTGAACTAGATATGGCCCGTGTGTGTAGGAAGCACAGTTCTTTTGTTCTGAGCAAGCTCACTGTTTGGACCCCATAGGAAACACAGTAGAGTAGAAGAGTGCTATTTTCTCAAAAGCAGAGTGTGTTCCTTGTAAGGCGAGCTAGCGTTTGTTTCCCAGTCCGAAATGGAGTTGAATCGCATGCAGTTTCTGGTCCTACGAGCAAGAGTTGTTTTCTGGTAAGAAGAGTCACTATTGCGCTCCCATTGCCATACACAGTGCAAATAGCACTGGCGTCTGTACCCAGCATGTACAGCGTATTGGACTGAAGAGGATCTTCTGTTTTTTTCAGTTTCCTAAGCAGAGTTGAACTAGATATGGCCCGTGTGTGTAGGAAGCACAGTTCTTTTGTTCTGAGCAAGCTCACATTTCGAACCCCATAGGAAACACAGTAGAGTAGAAGAGTACATTTTTCTCAAAAGCAGAGTGTGATTCTTGTAAGGCGAGCTAGCGTTTGTTTCCCAGTCCTAAATGGAGTTGAATCACATGCAGTTTCTGGTCCTACGAGCAAGAGTTTTTTCTGGTAATAAGAGTCACTATTGCGTTCCCATTGTCATACTCAGGGCAAATAGCACTGGCCTCTGTTCCCAGCATGTACAGTGTATTGGACTAAAGAGGATCTACTGTTCTTGTCAGGTTCCTAAGCAGAGCTGAACTGGATATGGCCCATGTGTGTAGGAAACACAGTTCTTTTGTACTCAGCAAGCTCACTGTTCTGGCCCTATAGGAAACACAGTAGATTAGAAGAGTGCTCTTTCCTCCAAAGCAGAGTGTGTTTCTTGTAAGGCCAGCTAGAGTTTGTTTCCCAGTATTAAATGGAGTTGAATCACATGCAGTTTCCGTTCCTACGACCAAGTGTTGTTTTCTGGTAAGGAAAGTCACTAATGTGCTCCCATTGCCAAACACAGTGCAAATAGCCCTCGCGTCTGTTCCCAGCAAGTACAGTGTATTGGACTGAAGAGGAGCTACTGTTCTTGTCAGTTTCCTAAGCAAATTTGAACTAGATATGGCCCGTGTGTGTAGGAAGCACAGTTCTTTTGTTCTGAGCAAGCTCACTGTTTGGATCCCATAGGAAACAAAGTAGAGTAGAAGAGTGCTCTTTTCTCAAAAGCAGAGTGTGTTTCTTGTAAGGCGAGCTAGCGTTTGTTTCCCAATCCTAAATGGAGTTGAATCACATCCAGGTTCTGGTCCTACGAGCAAGAGTTGTTTTCTGGTAAGAAGAGTCACTATTGCCCTCCCTTTGCCATACACAGTGCAAATAGCACTCGCGTCTGTTCCCAGCAAGTACAGTGTATTGGACTGAAGAGGAGCTACTGTTCTTGTCAGTTTCCTAAGCAGAGTTGAACTAGATATGGCCCATGTGTGTAGGAAGCACAGTTCTTTTGTACTCAGCAAGATCACTGTTCTGGCCCAATAGGAAAAACAGTAGAGTATAAGAGTGCTCTTTCCTCAAAAGCAGAGTGTGTTTTTTGTAAGGCGAGCTAGCGTTTGATTTGCAGTCATAAAGGGAGTTGAATCACATGCAGTTTCCGTTCCTACGAGCAAGAGTTGTTTTCTGGTAAGGAAAGTCACTATTGCGCTCCCATTGCCATACACAGTGCAATTAGCACTCGCGTCTGTTCCCAGCAAGTACAGTGTATTGGACTGAAGAGGAGCTACTGTTCTTGTCAGTTTTCTAAGCAGAATTGAACTAGATATGGCCCGTGTGTGTAGGAAGCACAGTTCTTTTGTTCTGAGCAAGCTCACTGTTTAACCCCATAGGAAACACAGTAGAGTAGAAGAGTGCTCTTTTCTCAAAAGCAGAGTGTGTTTCTTGTAAGGCGAGCTAGCGTTTGTTTCCCAGTCCTAAATGGAGTTGAATCACATGCAGTTTCTGGTCCTACGAGCAAGAGTTGTTTTCTGGTAAGAAGAGTCACTATTGCACTCCCATTGCCATACACAGTGCAAATAGCACTGGCGTCTGTACCCAGCATGTACAGCGTATTGGACTGAAGAGGATGTTCTGTTCTTTTCAGTTTCCTAAGCAGAGTTGAACTAGATATGGCCCGTGTGTGTAGGAAGCACAGTTCTTTTGTTCTGAGCAAGCTCACATTTCGAACCTTATAGGAAACACAGTAGAGTAGAAGAGTGCATTTTTCTCAAAAGCAGAGTGTGTTTCCTGTAAGGCGAGCTAGCTTTTGTTTCCCAGTCCTAAATGGAGTTGAATCACATGCAGTTTCTGGTCCTACGAGCAAGAGATTTTTCTGGTAATAACAGTCACTATTGCGCTCCCATTGTCATACTCAGGGCAAATAGCACTGGCCTCTGTTCCCAGCATGTACAGTGTATTGGACTAAAGAGGATCTACTGTTCTTGTCAGGTTCCTAAGCAGAGTTGAACTAGATATGGCCCATGTGTGTAGGAAGCACAGTTCTTTTGTACTCAGCAAGCTCACTGTTCTGGCCCTATAGGAAACACAGTAGATTAGAAGAGTGCTCTTTCCCCCAAAGCAGAGTGTGTTTCTTGTAAGGCCAGCTAGAGTTTGTTTCCCAGTTCTAAATGGAGTTGAATCACATGCATTTTCCGTTCCTGTGAGCAAGAGTTGTTTTCTGGTAAATAAAGTTACAATTGTGCTCCCATTGCCAAACACAGTGCAAATAGCACTCGCGTCTGTTCCCAGCAAGTACAGTGTATTGGATTTAAGAGGAGCTACTGTTCTTGTCAGTTTCCTAAGCAAATTCGAACTTGATATGGCCCGTGTGTGTAGGAAGCACAGTTCTTTTGTTCTGAGCAAGCTCACTGTTTGGATCCCATAGGTAACACAGTAGAGTAGAAGAGTGCTCTTTTCTCAAAAGCAGAGTGTGTTTCTTGTAAGGCGAGCTAGCGTTTGTTTCCCAATCCTAAATGGAGTTGAAGCCCATCCAGGTTCTGGTCCTACGAGCAAGAGTTGTTTTCTGGTAAGAAGAGTCACTATTGCTTTCCTTTGCCATACACATTGCAAATAGCCCTCGAGTCTGTTCCCAGCAAGTACAGTGTATTGGACTGAAGAGGAGCTACTGTTCTTGTCAGTTTCCTAAGCAGAGTTGAACTAGATATGGTCCATGTGTGTAGGAAGCACAGTTCTTTTGTACTCAGCAAGCTCACTTTTCTGGCCCTATAGGAAACACAGTAGAGTAGAAGAGTGCTCTTTCCTCAAAAGCAGAGTGTGTTTTTTGTAAGGCGAGCTAGCGTTTGTTTCCCAGTCCTAAATGGAGTTGAATCACATGCAGGTTTGGTCATACGAGCAAGAGTTGTTTTCTGGTAAGGAAAGTCAATATTGCGCTCCCATTGCCATACACAGTGCAAATAGCACTCGCGTCTGTTCCCAGCAAGTACAGTGTATGGGACTGAAGAGGAGCTACTGTTCTTGTCAGTTTCCTAAGCACAGTTGAACTAGATATGATCCGTGTGTGTAGGAAGCACAATTCTTTTGTTCTGAGCAAGCTCACTGTTTGGACCCCACAGGAAACACAGTAGAGAAGATGTGTGCCCTATTCTCAAAAGCAGAGCATGTTTCTTGTAAGGCGAGCTAGCGTTTGTTTCCCAGTCCTAAGTGGATTGATTCAAATGCAGTTTCTGGTACTAAGAGTAAGAGTTGTTTTCTGGTAAGAAGAGTCACTATTGCGCTCCCTTCGCCAAACACAGTGCAAATAGCACTCGCGTCTGTTCCAGCAAGTACAGTGTATTGGACTGAAGAGGAGGTACTGTTCTTATCAGTTAACGAAGCAGAATTGAACTAGATATGGCCCGTGTGTGTAGGAAGCACAGGTCTTTTGTTCTGAGCAAGGTCACTTTTCTGGCCCTATTGGAAACACAGTAGAGTAGAAGAGTGCTCTTTTCTCAAAAGCAGAGCGTGTTTCTTGTAAGGCGAGCTAGCGTTTGTTTCCCAGTCCTACGTGGATTGAAACAAATGCAGTTTCTGGTACTAAGAGCAAGAGTTGTTTTCTGGTAAGAAGAGTCACTATTGCAATCCCATTGCCATACACAGTACAAATAGCAATCGCGTCGGTTTCCAGCAAGTACAGTGTATTGGTCTGAAGAGGAGCTACTGTTCTTGTCAGTTTCCTAAGCACAGTTGAACTAGAAATGGCCCGTGTGTGTAGGAAGCACAGTTCTTTTGTTCTCAGCAAGCTCACTGTTCAGACCACATAGAAAACACAGTAGAGTAGAAGAGTGCTCTTTTCTCAAAAGCAGAGTGTGTTTCTTGTAAGGTGAGCTAGCGTTTGTTTCCCAGTCCTAAATGGAGTTGAATTACATGCAGTTTTTGGTCCTACGAGCAAGAGTTGTTTTCTGGTAAGGAAAGTCAATATTGCGCTCCCATTGCCATACACAGTGCAAATACCACTCGCGTCTGTTCCCAGCAAGTACAGTGTATTGGACTGAAGAGGAGCTGCTGTTCTTGTCAGTTTCCTAAGCAGAGTTGAACTAGATATGACCCGTGTGTGTAGGAAGCACAATTCTTTTGTTTTGAGCAAGCTCACTGTTTGGACCCCATAGGAAACACAGTAGAGAAGATGTGTGCCCTATTCTCAAAAGCAGAGCGTGTTTCTTGTAAGGCGAGCTAGCGTTTGTTTCCCAGTCCTAAGTGTATTGATTCAAATGCCGATTCTGGTCGTAAGAGCAAGGGTTGTTTTCTGGTAAGAGGAGTCACTATTGTGCTCCCATTGTCATACACAGTGCAAAGAGCCCTCGCGTCTGTTCCCAGCAAGTACAGTGTATTTGACTGAAGAGGAGCTACTGTTTTTGTCAGTTTACTAAGCAGAGTTGAACTAGATATGACCCGTGTGTGTAGGAAGCACAGTTCTTTTGTTCTGAGCAAGCACACTGTTTGGACCCCATAGGAAACACAGTAGAGTAGATGTGTGCCCTATTCTCAAAAGCAGAGTGTGTTTTTTGTAAGGCGAGCTAGCGTTTGTTTCGCAGTCCTAAATGGAGTTGAATCACATGCAGTTTCCGTTCCTACGAGCAAGAGTTGTTATCTGGTAAGGAAAGTCACTATTGCGCTCCCATTGCCATACACAGTGCAATTAGCACTCGCGTCTGTTCCCAGCAAGTACAGTGTATTGGACTGAAGAGGATCTACTGTTCTTGTCAGTTTCCTAAGCAGAACTGAACTAGAGATGGCCCGTGTGTGTAGGAAGCACAGTTCTTTTGTTCTGAGCAAGCTCAATGTTTGGACCCCATAGGAAACCAGGTAGAGTAGAAAAGTGCTCTTTTCTCAAAAGCAGAGTGTGTTTCTTGTATGGCGAGCTAGCGTTTGTTTCCCAGTCCAAAATGGAGTTGAATCACATGCAGTTTCTGGTCCTACGAGCAAGAGTTGTTTTCTGGTAAGAAGAGTCACTATTGTGCTCCCATTGCCATACACAGTGCAAATAGCACTGGCGTCTGTACCCAGCATGTACAGTGTATTGGACTGAAGAGGATCTACTGTTCTTGTCAGTTTCCTAAGCAGAATTGAACTAGATATGGCCGTGTGTGTAGGAAGCACAGTTCTTTTGTTTTGAGCAAGCTCACTGTTTGGACCCCATAGGAAACACAGTACAGAAGATGTGTGCCCTATTCTCAAAAGCAGAGCGTGTTTCTTGTAAGACGAGCTAGCGTTTGTTTCCTAGTCCTAAATGGAGTTGAATCACATGCAGTTTCTGGTCCTACGAGCAAGAGTTTTTTCTGGTAATAAGAGTCACTATTGCGCTCCCATTGTCATACTCAGGGCAAATAGCACTGGGCTCTGTTCCCAGCATGTACAGTGTACTGGACTAAAGAGGATCTACTGTTCTTGTCAGGTTCCTAAGCAGAGTTGAACTAGATATGGCCCATGTGTGTAGGAAGCACAGTTCTTTTGTACTCAGCAAGCTCACTGTTCTGGCCCTATAGGAAACACAGTAGATTAGAAGAGTGCTCTTTCCTCCAAAGCAGAGTGTGTTTCTTGTAAGGCCAGGTAGAGTTTGTTTCCCAGTCCTAAATGGAGTTGAATCACATGCAGTTTCCGTTCCTATGAGCAAGAGTTGTTTTCTGGTAAGGAAAGTCACTATTGTGCTCCCATTGCCAAACACAGTGCAAATAGCCCTCGCGTCTGTTCCCAGCAAGTACAGTGTATTGGACTGAAGAGGAGCTACTGTTCTTGTCAGTTTCCTAAGCAAATTTGAACTAGATATGGCCCGTGTGTGTAGGAAGCACAGTTCTTTTGTTCTGAGCAAGCTCACTGTTTGGATCCCATAGGAAACACAGTAGAGTAGAAGAGTGCTCTTTTCTCAAAAGCAGAGTGTGTTTTTTGTAAGGCGAGCTAGCGTTTGTTTCGCAGTCCTAAATGGAGTTGAATCACATGCAGTTTCCGTTCCTACCAGCAAGAGTTGTTTTCTGGTAAGGAAAGTCACTATTGCGCTCCCATTGCCATACACAATGCAATTAGCACTCGCGTCTGTTCCCAGCAAGTACAGTGTATTGGACTGAAGAGGAGCTACTGTTCTTGTCAGTTTCCTAAGCAGAATTGAACTAGATATGGCCCGTGTGTGTAGGAAGCACAGTTCTTTTGTTCTGAGCAAACTCACTGTTTAATCCCATAGGAAACACAGTAGAGTAGAAGAGTGCTCTTTTCTCAAAAGCAGAGTGTGTTTCTTGTAAGGCGAGCTAGCGTTTGTTTCCCAGTCCTAAATGGAGTTGAATCACATGCAGTTTCTGGTCCTACGAGCAAGAGTTGTTTTCTGGTAAGAAGAGTCACTATTGCACTCCCATTGCCATACACAGTACAAATAGCACTGGCGTCTGTACCCAGCATGTACAGCGTATTGGACTGAAGAGGATGTTCTGTTCTTTTCAGTATCCTAAGCAGAGTTGAACTAGATATGGCCCGTGTGTGTAGGAAGCACAGTTCTTTTGTTCTGAGCAAGCTCACTGTTTGGATCCCATAGGAAACACAGTAGAGTAGAAGAGTGCTCTTTTCTCAAAAGCAGAGTGTGTTTCTCGTAAGGCGAGCTAGCGTTTGTTTCCCAGTCCTAAATGGAGTTGAATCACATGCAGTTTCTGGTCCTACGAGCAAGAGTTGTTTTCTGGAAAGAAGAGTCACTATTGCCCTCCCATTGCCATACACTGTGCAAATAGCACTGGCGTCTGTACCCAGCATGTACAGTGTATTGGACGGAAGAGGATCTACTGTTCTTGTCAGTTTCCTAAGCAGAATTGAACTAGATATGGCCCATGTGTGTTGGAAGCACAGTTCTTTTGTTATGAGAAAGCTCACTTTTTGGACCCCATAGGAAACACAGTAGAGTAGAAGAGTGCTCTTTTCTCAAAAGCAAAGTGTGTTTCTTGTAAGGCAAGCTAGCGTTTGTTTCCCAGTCCTAAATGGAGTTGAATCACATGCAGTTTCTGGTCCTATGAGCAAGAGTTGTTTTCTGGTAAGAAGAGTCACTATTGCGCTCCCATTGCCATTCACAGTACAAATAGCACTGGCGTCTGTACCCAGCATGTACAGCATATTGGACTGAAGAGGATCTTCTGTTCTTTTCAGTTTCCTAAGCAGAGTTGAACTAGATATGGCCCGTGTGTGTAGGAAGCACAATTCTTTTGTTCTGAGCAAGCTCACATTTCGAACCCCATAGGAAACACAGTAGAGTAGAAGAGTGCATTTTTCTCAAAAGCAGAGTGTGTTTCTTGTAAGGCGAGCTAGCGTTTGTTTCCCAGTCCTAAATGGCGTTGAATCACATGCAGTTTCTGGTCCTACGAGCAAGAGTTTTTTCTGGTAATAAGAGTCACTATTGCGCTCCCATTGTCATACTCAGGGCAAATAGCACTGGCCTCTGTTCCCAGCATGTACAGTGTATTGGACTAAAGAGGATCTACTGTTCTTGTCAGAGTTCCTAAGCAGAGTTGAACTAGATATGGCCCATGTGTGTAGGAAGCACAGTTCTTTTGTACTCAGCAAGCTCACTGTTCTTGCCCTATAGGAAACACAGTAGATTAGAAGAGTGCTCTTTGCTCCAAAGCAGAGTGTGTTTCTTGTAAGGCCAGCTAGAGTTTGTTTCCCAGTCCTAAATGGAGTTGAATCACATGCAGTTTCCGTTCCTACGAGCAAGAGTTGTTTTCTGGTAAGGAAAGTCACTATTGTGCTCCCATTGCCAAACACAGTGCAAATAGCACTCGCGTCTGTTCCCAGCAAGTACAGTGTATTGGACTGAAGAGGAGCTACTGTTCTTGTCAGTTTCCTAAGCAAATTTGAACTAGATATGGCCCGTGTGTGTAGGAAGCACAGTTCTTTTGTTCTGAGCAAGCTCACTGTTTGGATCCCATAGGAAACACAGTAGAGTAGAAGAGTGCTCTTTTCTCAACAGCAGAGTGTGTTTCTTGTAAGGCGAGCTAGGATTTGCTTCCCAATCCTAAATGGTGTTGAATCACATCCAGGTTCTGGTCCTACGAGCAAGAGTTGTTTTCTGGTAAGAAGAGTCACTATTGCGCTCCCTTTGCCATACACAGTGCAAATAGCCCTCGTGTCTGTTCCCAGCAAGTACAGTGTATTGGACTGAAGAGGAGCTACTGTTCTTGTCAGTTTTCTAAGCAAATTTGAACTAGATATGGCCCGTGTGTGTAGGAAGCACAGTTCTTTTGTTCTGAGCAAGCTCACTCTTTGGGTCCCATAGGAAACACAGTAGAGTAGAAGAGTGCTCTTTTCTCAAAAGCAGAGTGTGTTTCTTGTAAGGCAAGCTAGCGTTTGTTTCAAAGTCCTAAATGGAGTTGAATCACATGCAGTTTCTGGTCCTATGAGCAAGAGTTGTTTTCTGGTAAGAAGAGTCACTATTGCGCTCCCGTTGACATACACTGTGCAAATAGCACTGGTGTCTGTACCCAGCATGTACAGTGTATTGGACTGAAGAGGATCTACTGTTCTTGTCAGTTTCCTAAGCAGAATTGAACTAGATATGGCCCGTGTGTGTAGGAAGCACAGTTCTTTTGTTCTGAGCAAGCTCACTGTTTGGACCCTATAGGAAACACAGTAGAGTAGATGAGTGCTCTTTTCTCAAAAGCAGAGTGTGTTTCTTGTATGGCGAGCTAGTGTTTGTTTCCCAGTCATACATGGAGTTGAATCACATGCAGTTTCTGGTCCTACGAGCAAGGGATGTTTTCTGGTAAGAAGAGTCACTATTGCGCTCCCACTGCCATACACAGTGCAAATAGCACTGGCGTCTGTACACAGCATGTACAGTGTATTGGACTGAAGAGGATCTACTGTTCTTGTCAGTTTCCTAAGCAGAATTGAACTAGATATGGCCCGTGTGTGTAGGAAGCACAGTTCTTTTGTTCTTAGCAAGCTCACTGTTCTGGCCCTATAGGAAACACAGTAGAGTAGAAGAGTGCATTTTTCTCAAAAGCAGAGTGTGTTTCTTGTAAGGCAAGCTAGCATTTGTTTCCCAGTCCTAAATGGAGTTGAATCACATGAAGTTTCTGGTCCTACGAGCAAGAGTTTTTTTCTGGTAATAAGAGTCACTATTGCGCTCCCATTGTCATACTCAGGGCAAATAGCACTGGCGTCTGTTCCCAGCAAGTACAGTGTATTGGACTGAAGAGGAGCTACTGTTCTTGTCAGGTTCCTAAGCAGAGTTGAACTAGATATGGCCCATGTGTGTAGGAAGCACAGTTCTTTTGTACTCAGCAAGCTCACTGTTCTGGCCCTATAGGAAACACAGTAGAGTAGAAGAGTGCTCTTTCCTCAAAAGCAGAGTGTGTTTCTTGTAAGGCGAGCTAGAGTTTGTTTCGCAGTCCTAAATGGATTTGAATCACATGCAGTTTCCGTTCCTACGAGCAAGAGTTGTTTTCCGGTAAGGAAAGTCACTATTGCGCTCCCATTGCCATACACAGTGTAAATAGCACTCGCGTCTGTTCATAGCAAGTACAGTGTATTGGACTGAGGAGTAGCTACTGTTCTAGTCAGGTTCCTAAGCAGAGTTGAACTAGATATGGCCCGTGTGTGTAGGAAGCACAGTTCTTTTGTTCTCAGGAAGCTCTCTGTTCGGACCCCATAGAAAACACAGTAGAATAGAAGAGTGCTCTTTTCTCAAAAGCAGAGTGTGTTTCTTGTAAGGCGAGCTAGCGTTTGTTTCCCAGTCCTAAATGGAGTTGAATCACATGCAGTTTCTGGTCCTACGAGCAAGAGTTGTTTTCTGGTAAGAAGAGTCACTATTTTGCTCCCATTGTCATACACAGTGCAAATAGCCCTCGCGTCTCTTCCCAGCAAGTACAGTGTATTGGACTGAAGAGGAGCTACTGTTTTTGTCAGTTTCCTAAGCAGAGTTGAACTAGATATGACCTGTGTGTGTAGGAAGCACAGTTCTTTTGTTCTGAGCAAGCTCACTGTTTGGACCTTATAGAAAACACAGTAGAGTAGATGTGTGCCCTATTCTCAAAAGCAGCCCGTGTTTCTTGGAAGGCGAGCTAGCGTTTGTTTCCCAGTCCTAAGTGGATTGAATCAAATGCAGTTTCTGGTCCTACGAGCAAGAGTTGTTTTCTTGTAAGAAGTGTCACTATAGTGCTCCCATTGCCATACACAGTGCAAATAGCACTCGCGTCTGTTCCCAGTAAGTACAGTGTATTGGACTGAAGAGGAGCTACTGTTCTTGTCAGTTTCCTACGCAGTCTTGAACTAGATATGGCCCGTGTGTGTAGGAAGCACAGTTCATTTGTTCTGAGCAAGCTCACTGTTCGGACCCCATAGGAAACACAGTAGAGTAGAAGAGTGCATTTTTCTCAAAAGCAGAGTGTGTTTCTTGTAAGGCGAACTAGCGTTTGTTTCCCAGTCCTAAATGGAGATGAAATACACATGCAGTTTCTGGTCCTACGAGCAAGAGTTGTTTTCTGGTAAGAAGAGTCACTATTGTGCTCCCTTTGCCATACACAGTGCAAATAGCCCTCGCGTCTGTTCCCAGCAAGTACAGTGTATTGGACTGAAGAGGAGCTACTGTTCTTGTCAGTTTCCTAAGCAGAGTTGAACTAGATATGGCCCATGTGTGTAGGAAGCTCAGTTCTTTTGTACTCAGCAAGCTCACTGTTCTGGCCCTATAGGAAACACAGTAGAGTAGAAGAGTGCTCTTTCCTCAAAAACAGAGTGTGTTTTTTGTAAGGCGAGCTAGCCTTTGTTTCGCAGTCCTAAATGGAGTTGAATCACATGCAGTTTCCGTTTCTACGAGCAACAGTTTTTTTCCTGTAAGGAAAGTCACTATTGCGCTCCCATTGCTATACACAGTGCAAATAGCACTCGCGTCTGTTCCCAGCAAGTACAGTATATTGGACTGAAGAGGAGCTACTGTTCTTGTTAGTTTCCTAAGAAGAATTGAACTAGATATGGCCCGTGTGTGTAGGAAGCACAGTTCTTTTGTTCTGAGCAAGCTCACTGTTTGGACCCCATAGGAAACACAGTAGAATAGAAGAGTGCTCTTTTCTCAAAAGCAGAGTGTGTTTCTTGTAAGGCGAGCTAGCGTTTGTTTCCGAGTCCTAAATGGAGATGAAATACACATGCAGTTCCTGGTCCTACGAGCAAGAGTTGTTTTCTGGTAAGAAGAGTCACTATTGCGCTCCCTTTGCCATACACAGTGCAAATAGCCCTCGCGTCTCTTCCCAGCAAGTACAGTGTATTGGACTGAAGAGGAGCTACTGTTCTTGTCAGTTTCCTAAGCAGAGTTGAACTAGATATGGCCTGTGTGTGTAGGAAGCACAGTTCTTTTGTTCTCAGCAAGCTCACTGTTCGGACCCCATAGAAAACACAGTAGAGTAGAAGAGTGCTCTTTTCTCAAAAGCAGAGTGTGTTTCTTGTAAGGTGAGCTAGCGTTTGTTTCCCTGTCCTAAATGGAGTTGAAATACACATGCAGTTTCTGTTCCTATGAGAAGAGTTGTTTTCTGGTTAGAAGAGTCACTATTGCGCTCCCTTTGCCATACACAATGCAAATAGCCCTCGCGTCTGTTCCCAGCAAGTACAGTGTATTGGACTGAAGAGGAGCTACTGTTCTTGTCAGTTTCCTAAGCAGAGTTGAACTAGATATGGCCCATGTGTGTAGGAAGCTCAGTTCTTTTGTACTCAGCAAGCTCACTGTTCTGGCCCTATAGGAAACACAGTAGAGTAGAAGAGTGCTCTTTCCTCAAAAACAGAGTGTGTTTTTTGTAAGGCGAGCTAGCCATTGTTTTGCAGTCCTAAATGGAGTTGAATCACATGCAGTTTCCGTTTCTACGAGCAACAATTTTTTTCCTGTAAGGAAAGTCACTATTGTGCTCCCATTGCCATACACAGTGCAAATAGCACTCGCGTCTGTTCCCAGCAAGTACAGTGTATTGGACTGAAGAGGAGCTACTGTTCTTGTTAGTTTCCTAAGCAGAATTGAACTAGATATGGCCAGTGTGTGTAGGAAGCACAGTTCTTTTGTTCTGAGCAAGCTCACTGTTTGGACCCCATAGGAAACACAGTAGAATAGAAGAGTGCTCTTTTCTCAAAAGCAGAGTGTGTTTCTTGTAAGGTGAGCTAGCGTTTGTTTCCCAGTCCTAAATGGAGTTGAATCACATGCAGTTTCTGGTCCTACGAGCAAGAGTTGTTTTCTGGAAAGAAGAGTCACTATTGCGCTCCCTTTGCCATACACTGTGCAAATAGCACTGGCGTCTGTACCCAGCATGTACAGTGTATTGGACGGAAGAGGATCTACTGTTCTTGTCAGTTTCCTAAGCAGAATTGAACTAGATATGGCCCGTGTGTGTTGGAAGCACAGTTCTTTGTTATGAGCAAGCTCACTTTCTGGCCCTATAGGAAACACAGTAGAGTAGAAGAGTGCTCTTTTCTCAAAAGCAGAGTGTGTTTCTTGTAAGGCAAGCTAGCGTTTGTTTCCCAGTCCTAAATGGAGTTGAATCACATGCAGTTTCTGGTCCTATGAGCAAGAGTTGTTTTCTGGTAAGAAGAGTCACTATTGCGCTCCCATTGCCATACGCAGTACAAATAACACTGGCGTCTGTACCCAGCATGTACAGCGTATTGGACTGAAGAGGATCTTCTGTTCTTTTCAGTTTCCTAAGCAGAGTTGAACTAGATATGGCCCGTGTGTGTAGGAAGCACAATTCTTTTGTTCTGAGCAAGCTCACATTTCGAACCCCATAGGAAACACAGTAGAGTAGAAGAGTGCATTTTTCTCAAAAGGAGAGTGTGTTTCTTGTAAGGCGAGCTAGCGTTTGTTTCCCAGTCCTAAATGGAGTTGAATCACATGCAGTTTCTGGTCCTACGAGCAAGAGTTTTTTCTGGTAATAAGAGTCACTATTGCGCTCCCATTGTCATACTCAGGGCAAATAGCACTGGCCTCTGTTCCCAGCATGTACAGTGTATTGGACTAAAGAGGATCTACTGTTCTTGTCAGGTTCCTAAGCAGAGTTGAACTAGATATGGCCTATGTGTGTAGGAAGCACAGTTCTTTTGTACTCAGCAAGCTCACTGTTCTGGCCCTATAGTTAACACAGTAGAGTAGAAGAGTGCTCTTTCCTCAAAAGCAGAGTGTGTTTCTTGTAAGGCGAGCTAGAGTTTGTTTTGCAGTCCTAAATGGAGTTGAATCACATGCAGTATCCGTTCCTACGAGCAAGAGTTGTTTTCTGGTAAGGAAAGTCACTATTGCGCTCCCATTGCCATACACAGTGTAAATAGCACTGGCGTCTGTTCCCAGCAAGTACAGTGTATTGGACTGAGGAGGAGCTACTGTTCTAGTCAGTTTCCTAAGCAGACTTTAACTAGATATGGCCCGTGTGTGTAGGAAGCACAGTTCTTTTGTTCTCAGGAAGCTCACTGTTCGGACCCCATAAAAAACACAGTAGAATAGAAGAGTGCTCTTTTCTCAAAAGCAGAGTGTGTTTCTTGTAAGGCGAGCTAGCGTTTGTTTCCCAGTCCTAAATGGAGTTGAATCACATGCAGTTTCTGGTCCTACGAGCAAAGGTTGTTTTCTGGTAAGAAGAGTCACTATTTTGCTCCCATTGTAATACACAGTGCAAATAGCCCTCGCGTCTGTTCCCAGCAAGTACAGTGTATTGGACTGAAGAGGAGCTACTGTTTTTGTCAGTTTCCTAAGCAGAGTTGAACTAGATATGACCTGTGTGTGTAGGAAGCACAGTTCTTTTGTTCTGAGCAAGCTCACTGTTTGGACCTTATAGGAAACACAGTAGAGTAGATGTGTGCCCTATTCTCAAAAGCAGAGCGTGTTTCTTGTAAGGCGAGCTAGCGTTTGTTTCCCAGTCCTAAGTGGATTGAATCAAATGCAGTTTCTGGTCCTACGAGCAAGAGTTGTTTTCTTGTAAGAAGTGTCACTATTGTGCTCCCATTGCCATACACAGTGCAAATAGCACTCGCGTCTGTTCCCAGTAAGTACAGTGTATTGGACTGAAGAGGAGCTACTGTTCTTGTCAGTTTCCTAAACAGTCTTGAACTAGATATAGCCCGTGTGTGTAGGAAGCACAGTTCATTTGTTCTGAGCAAGCTCACTGTTCGGACCCCATAGGAAACACAGTAGAGTAGAAGAGTGCATTTTTCTCAAAAGCAATGTGTGTTTCTTGTAAGGCGAGCTAGCGTTTGTTTCCCAGTCCTAAATGGAGATGAAATACACATGCAGTTTCTGGTCCTACGAGCAAGAGTTGTTTTCTGGTAAGAAGAGTCACTATTGCGCTCCCTTTGCCATACACAGTGCAAATAGCCCTCGCGTCTGTTCCCAGCAAGTACAGTGTATTGGACTGAAGAGGAGCTACTGTTCTTGTCAGTTTCCTAAGCAGAGTTGAACTAGATATGGCCCATGTGTGTAGGAAGCTCAGTTCTTTTGTACTCAGCAAGCTCACTGTTCTGGCCCTATAGGAAACACAGTAGAGTAGAAGAGTGCTCTTTCCTCAAAAACAGAGTGTGCTTTTTGTAAGGCGAGCTAGCCTTTGTTTCGCAGTCCTAAATGGAGTTGAATCACATGCAGTTTCCGTTTCTACGAGCAACAGTTTTTTTCCTGTAAGGAAAGTCACTATTGCGCTCCCATTGCCATACACAGTGCAAATAGCACTCGCGTCTGTTCCCAGCAAGTACAGTATATTGGACTGAAGAGGAGCTACTGTTCTTGTTAGTTTCCTAAGAAGAATTGAACTAGATATGGCCCGTGTGTGTAGGAAGCACAGTTCTTTTGTTCTGAGCAAGCTCACTGTTTGGACCCCATAGGAAACACAGTAGAATAGAAGAGTGCTCTTTTCTCAAAAGCAGAGTGTGTTTCTTGTAAGGCGAGCTAGCGTGTGTTTCCGAGTCCTAAATGGAGATGAAATACACATGCAGTTTCTGGTCCTACGAGCAAGAGTTGTTTTCTGGTAAGAAGAGTCACTATTGCGCTCCCTTTGCCATACACAGAGCAAATAGCCCTCGCGTCTCTTCCCAGCAAGTACAGTGTATTGGACTGAAGAGGAGCTACTGTTCTTGTCAGTTTCCTAAGCAGAGTTGAACTAGATATGGCCTGTGTGTGTAGGAAGCACAGTTCTTTTGTTCTCAGCAAGCTCACTGTTCGGACCCCATAGAAAACACAGTAGAGTAGAAGAGTGCTCTTTTCTCAAAAGCAGAGTGTGTTTCTTGTAAGGTGAGCTAGCGTTTGTTTCCCAGTCCTAAATGGAGTTGAAATACACATGCAGTTTCTGTTCCTATGAGAAGAGTTGTTTTCTGGTTAGAAGAGTCACTATTGCGCTCCCTTTGCCATACACAATGCAAATAGCCCTCGCGTCTGTTCCCAGCAAGTACAGTGTATTGGACTGAAGAGGAGCTACTGTTCTTGTCAGTTTCCTAAGCAGAGTTGAACTAGATATGGCCCATGTGTGTAGGAAGCTCAGTTCTTTTGTACTCAGCAAGCTCACTGTTCTGGCCCTATAGGAAACACAGTAGAGTAGAAGAGTGCTCTTTCCTCAAAAACAGAGTGTGTTTTTTGTAAGGCGAGCTAGCCTTTGTTTCGCAGTCCTAAATGGAGTTGAATCACATGCAGTTTCCGTTTCTACGAGCAACAGTTTTTTTCCTGTAAGGAAAGTCACTATTGTACTCCCATTGCCATACACAGTGCAAATAGCACTCGCGTCTGTTACCAGGAAGTACAGTGTATTGGACTGAAGAGGAGCTACTGTTCTTGTTAGTTTCCTAAGCAGAATTGAACTAGATATGGCCCGTGTGTGTAGGAAGCACAGTTCTTTGTTCTGAGCAAGCTCACTGTTTGGACCCCATAGGAAACACAGTAGAATAGAAGAGTGCTCTTTTCTCAAAAGCAGAGTGTGCTTCTTGTAAGGCGAGCTAGCGTTTGTTTCCCAGTCCTAAATGGAGTTGAATCACATGCAGTTCCTGGTCCTACGAGCAAGAGTTGTTTTCTGGAAAGAAGAGTCCCTATTGCGCTCCCATTGCCATACACTGTGCAAATAGCACTGGCGTCTGTACCTAGCATGTACAGTGTATTGGACGGAAGAGGATCTACTGTTCTTGTCAGTTTCCTAAGCAGAATTGAACTAGATATGGCCCATCTGTGTTGGAAGCACAGTTCTTTTGTTATGAGAAAGCTCACTTTTTGGACCCCATAGGAAACACAGTAGAGTAGAAGAGTGCTCTTTTCTCAAAAGCAGAGTGTGTTTCTTGTAAGGCAAGCTAGCGTTTGTTTCCCAGTCCTAAATGGAGTTGAATCACATGCAGTTTCTGGTCCTATGAGCAAGAGTTGTTTTCTGGTAAGAAGAGTCACTATTGCGCTCCCATTGCCATACACAGTACAAATAGCTCTGGCGTCTGTACCCAGCATGTACAGCGTATTGGACTGAAGAGGATCTTCTGTTCTTTTCAGTTTCCTAAGCAGAGTTGAACTAGATATGGCCCGTGTGTGTAGGAAGCACAATTCTTTTGTTCTGAGCAAGCTCACATTTCGAACCCCATAGAAAACACAGTAGAGTAGAAGAGTGCATTTTTCTCTAAAGGAGAGTGTGTTTCTTGTAAGGCGAGCTAGCGTTTGTTTCCCAGTCCTAAATGGAGTTGAATCACATGCAGTTTCTGGTCCTACGAGCAAGAGTTTTTTCTGGTAATAAGAGTCACTATTGCGCTCCCATTGTCATACTCAGGGCAAATAGCACTGGCCTCTGTTCCCAGCATGTACAGTGTATTGGACTAAAGAGGATCTACTGTTCTTGTCAAGTTCCTAAGCAGAGTTGAACTAGATATGGCCCATGTGTGTAGGAAGCACAGTTCTTTTGTACTCAGCAAGCTCACTGTTCTTGCCCTATAGGAAACACAGTAGATTAGAAGAGTGCTCTTTCCTCCAAAGCAGAGTGTGTTTCTTGTAAGGACAGCTAGAGTTTGTTTCCCAGTCCTAAATGGAGTTGAATTACATGCAGTTTCTGTTCCTACGAGCAAGAGTTGTTTTCTGGTAAGGAAAGTCACTATTGTGCTCCCATTGCCAAACACAGTGCAAATAGCACTCGCGTCTTTTCCCAGCAAGTACAGTGTATTGGACTGAAGAGGAGCTACTGTTCTTGTCAGTTTCCTAAGCAAATTTGAACTAGATATGGCCCGTGTGTGTAGGAAGCACAGTTCTTTTGTACTGAGCAAGCTCACTGTTTGGATCCCTTAGGAAACACAGTAGAGTAGAAGAGTGCTCTTTTCTCAACAGCAGAGTGTGTTTCTTGTAAGGCGAGCTAGCATTTGCTTCCCAATCCTAAATGGTGTTGAATCACATCCAGGTTCTGGTCCTACGAGCAAGAGTTGTTTTCTGGTAAGAAGAGTCACTATTGCGCTCCCTTTGCCATACACAGTGCAAATAGCCCTCGTGTCTGTTCCCAGCAAGTACAGTGTATTGGACTGAAGAGGAGCTACTGTTCTTGTCAGTTTCTTAAGCAGAATTGAACTAGATATGGCCCGTGTGTGTAGGAAGCACAGTTCTTTTGTTTTGAGCAAGCTCACTCTTTGGATCCCATAGGAAACACAGTAGAGTAGAAGAGTGCTCTTTTCTCAAAAGCAGAGTGTGTTTCTTGTAAGGCGAGCTAGCGTTTGTTTCCCAGTCCTACATGGAGTTGAATCACATGCAGTTTCTGGTCCTATGAGCAAGGGATGTTTTCTGGTAAGAAGAGTCACTATTGCGCTCCCATTGCCATACACAGTGCAAATAGCACTAGCGTCTGTACACAGCATGTACAGTGTATTGGACTGAAGAGGATCTACTGTTCTTGTCAGTTTCCTAAGCAGAATTGAACTAGATATGGCCCGTGTGTGTTGGAAGCACAGTTCTTTTGTTCTGAGCAAGCTCACTGTTCTGGCCCTATAGGAAACACAGTAGAGTAGAAGAGTGCTCTTTTCTCAAAAGCAGAGTGATTTTCTTGTAAGTCGAGCTAGCGTTTGTTTCCAGTCCTAAATGGAGTTGAATCACATGCAGTTTCTGGTCCTACAAGCAAGAGTTTTTTTGGTAATAAGAGTCACTATTGCGCTCCCATTGTCATACTCAGGGCAAATAGCAATGGACTCTGTTCCCAGCATGTACAGTGTATTGGACTGAAGAGGATCTACTGTTCTTGTCAGGTTCCTAAGCAGAGTTGAACTAGATATGGCCCATGTGTGTAGGAAGCACAGTTCTTTTGTACTCAGCAAGCTCACTGTTCTGGCCCTATAGGAAACACAGTAGAGTAGAAGAGTGCTCTTTCCTCAAAAGCAGAGTGTGTTTCTTGTAAGGCGAGCTAGAGTTTGTTTCGCAGTCCTAAATGGAGTTGAATCACATGCAGTTTCCGTTCCTACGAGCAAGAGTTGTTTCCTGGTAAGAAGAGTCACTATTGTGCTCCCATTGTCATACACAGTGCAAATAGCCCTCGCGTCTGTTCCCAGCAAGTACAGTGTATTGGACTGAAGAGGAGCTACTGTTTTTGTCAGTTTCCTAAGCAGAGTTGAACTAGATATGACCTGTGTGTGTAGGAAGCACAGTTCTTTTGTTCTGAGCCAGCTCACTTTTTGGACCCCATAGGAAAGACAGTAGAGTAGATGTGTGCCCTATTCTCAAAAGCAGAGCGTGTTTCTTGTAAGGCGAGCTAGCGTTTGTTTCCCAGTCCTAAGTGGATTGAATCAAATGCAGTTTCTGGTCCTACGAGCAAGAGTTGTTTTCTTGTAAGAAGAGTCACTATTGTGCTCCCATTGCCATACACAGTGCAAATAGCACTCGCGTCTGTTCCCAGTAAGTACAGTGTATTGGACTGAAGAGGAGCTACTGTTCTTGTCAGTTTCCTAAGCAGAGTTGAACTAGATATGGCCCATGTGTGTAGGAAGCACAGTTCTTTTGTACACAGCAAGCTCACTGTTCTGGCCATATAGGAAACACAGAAGAGTAGAAGAGTGCTCTTTCCTCAAAAACAAAGTGTGTTTTTTGTAAGGCGAGCTAGCCTTTGTTTCGCAGTCCTAAATGGAGTTGAATCACATGCAGTTTCCGTTCCTACGAGCAAGAGTTTTTTTCTGGTAAGGAAAGTCACTATTGCGCTCCCATTGCCATACTCAGTGCAAATAGCACTCGTGTCTGTTCCCAGCAAGTACAGTGTATTGGACTGAAGAGAGCTACTGTTCTTGTCAGTTTCCTAAGCAGAATTGAACTAGATATGGCCCGTGTGTAGTAAGCACAGTTCTTTTGTTCTGAGCAAGCTCACTGTTCGGACCCCATAGGAAACACAGTAGAGTAGAAGAGTGCATTTTTCTCAAAAGCAGAGTGTGTTTCTTGTAAGGCGAGCTAGCGTTTGTTTCCCAGTCCTACATGGAGTTGAATCACATGCAGTTTCTGGTCCTATGAGCAAGGGATGTTTTCTGGTAAGAAGAGTCACTATTGCGCTCCCATTGCCATACACAGTGCAAATAGCACTAGCGTCTGTACACAGCATGTACAGTGTATTGGACTGAAGAGGATCTACTGTTCTTGTCAGTTTCCTAAGGAGAATTGAACTAGATATGGCCCGTGTGTGTTGGAAGCACAGTTCTTTTGTTCTGAGCAAGCTCACTGTTCTGGCCCTATAGGAAACACAGTAGAGTAGAAGAGTGCTCTTTTCTCAAAAGCAGAGTGTGTTTCTTGTAAGTCGAGCTAGCGTTTGTTTCCAGTCCTAAATGGAGTTGAATCACATGCAGTTTCTGGTCCTACAAGCAAGAGTTTTTTTGGTAATAAGAGTCACTATTGCGCTCCCATTGTCATACTCAGGGCAAATAGCAATGGACTCTGTTCCCAGCATGTACAGTGTATTGGACTGAAGAGGATCTACTGTTCTTGTCAGGTTCCTAAGCAGAGTTGAACTAGATATGGCCCATGTGTGTAGGAAGCACAGTTCTTTTGTACTCAGCAAGCTCACTGTTCTGGCCCTATAGGAAACACAGTAGAGTAGAAGAGTGCTCTTTCCTCAAAAGCAGAGTGTGTTTCTTGTAAGGCGAGCTAGAGTTTGTTTCGCAGTCCTAAATGGAGTTGAATCACATGCAGTTTCCGTTCCTACGAACAAGAGTTGTTTTCTGGTAAGGAAAGTCACTATTACGCTCCCATTGACATACACAGTGCAAATAGCACTAGCGTCTGTTCCCAGCAAGTACAGTGTATTGGACTGAAGAGGAGCTACTGTTCTTGTCAGTTTCCTAAGCAAATGTGAACTAGATATGGCCCGTGTGTGTAGGAAGCACAGTTCCTTTGTTCTGAGCAAGCTGACTGTTTGGATCCCATAGGAAACACAGTAGAGTAGAAGAGTGCTCTTTTCTCAAAAGCAGAGTGTGTTTCTTGTAAGGCGAGCTAGCGTTTGTTTACCAGTCCTAAATGGAGTTGAATCACATGCAATGTCTGGTCATACGAGCAAGAGTTGTTTTCTGGTAAGAAGAGTCACTATTGCGCTCCCATTGTCACACACAGGGCAAATAGCACTGGCGTCTCTTCCCAGCATGTACAGTCTATTGGACTGAAGAGGTTCTACTGTTCTTGTCAGTTTCCTAAGCAGAATTGAACAAGATATGGCCGTGTGTGTAGGAAGCACAGTTCTTTTGTTCTGAGCAAGCTCACATTTCGAACCCCATAGGAAACACAGTAGAGTAGAAGAGTGCATTTTTCTCAAAAGCAGAGTGTGTTTCTTGTAAGGCGAGCTAGCATTTGTTTCCCAGTCCTAAATGGAGTTGAATCACATGGAGTTTCTGGTCCTACGAGCAAGAGTTGTTTTCTGGTAAGAAGAGTCACTATTGTGCTCCCATTGTCATACACAGTGCAAATAGCCCTCGCGTCTGTTCCCAGCAAGTACAGTGTATTGGACTGAAGAGGAGCTACTGTTCTTGTCAGTTTCCTAAGCAGAGTTGAACTAGATATGGCCCATGTGTGTAGGAAGCACAGTTCTTTTGTACTCAGCAAGCTCACTGTTCTGGCCCTATAGGAAACACAGTAGAGTAGAAGAGTGCTCTTTCCTCAAAAGCAGAATGTGTTTTTTGTAAGGCGAGCTAGCGTTTGTTTCGCAGTCCTAAATGGAGTTGAATCACATGCAGTTTCTGGTCCTAAGAGCAAGAGTTGTTTTCTGGTAAGAAGAGTCACTATTGCGCTCCCATTGCCATACACAGTGCAAATAGCACTGGCGTCTGTACCCAGCATGTACAGCGTATTGGACTGAAGAGGATCTACTGTTCTTGTCAGTTTCCTAAGCAGAGTTGAACTAGATATGGCCCGTGTGTGTAGGAAGCACAGTTCTTTTGTTCTCAGCAAGCTCACTGTTGGGACCCCATAGGAAACACAGTAGAGTAGAAGAGTGCTCTTTTCTCAAAAGCAGAGTGTGTTTCTTGTAAGGCGAGCTAGCGTTTGTTTCCCAGTCCTAAATGGAGTTGAATCACATGCAGAGTCTGGTCATACGAGCAAGAGTTGTTTTCTGGTAAGAAGAGTCACTATTGCGCTCCCATTGTCACACACAGGGCAAATAGCACTGGCGTGTCTTCCCAGTATGTACAGTCTATTGGACTGAAGAGGTTCTACTGTTCTTGTCAGTTTCCTAAGCAGAATTGAACAAGATATGGCCCGTGTGTGTAGGAAGCACAGTTCTTTTGTTCTGAGCAAGCTCATATTTCGAACCCCATTGGAAACACAGTAGAGTAGAAGAGTGCATTTTTCTCAAAAGCAGAGTGTGTTTCTTGTAAGGCGAGCTAGCGTTTGTTTCCCAGTCCTAAATGGAGATGAAATACACATGCAGTTTCTGGTCCTACGAGCAAGAGTTGTTTTCTGGTAACAAGAGTCACTATTGTGCTCCCATTGTCATACACAGTGCAAATAGCCCTTGCGTCTGTTCCCAGCAAGTACAGTGTATTGGACTGAAGAGGAGCTACTGTTCTCATCAGTTTGCTAAGCAGAGTTGAACTAGATATGGCCCGTGTGTGTAAGAAAAACAGTTCTTTTGTTCTGAGCAAGCTCACTGTTCGGACCCCATAGGAAACACAGTAGAGTAGATGAGTGCTCTTTTCTCAAAAGCTGAGTGTGTTTAGTGTAAGGCGACCCAGCGTTTCCTTCCCAGTCCTAAATGGAGTTGAATCACATGCAGTTTCTGGTCCATAAGCAAGAGTTGTTTTCTGGTAAGAAGAGTCACTATTGCGCTCCCATTGCCATACACAGTGCAAATAGCACTCGCGTCTGCTCTCAGCAAGTACAGTGTATTTGATTGAAGAGGAGCTACTGTTCTTGTCAGTTTCCTAAGCAGACTTGAACTAGATATGGCCCGTGTGTGTATAAGCACAGTTCATTTGTTCTGAGCAAGCTCAATGTTCGGACCCCATAGGAAACACAGTAGAGTAGAAGAGTACTCTTTTCTCAAAAGCAGAGTGTGTTTCTTGTAAGGCGAGCTAGCTTTTGTTTGCCAGTCGTAAATGAAGTTGAATCACATGCAGTTTCTGTTCCTACGAGTAGAGTTGTTTTTTGGTAAGAAGAGTCACTATTGTGCTCCCATTGCCATACACAGTGCAAATAGCACTTGCGTCTCTTCCAATCAAGTACAGTGTATTGGACTGAAGAGGAGATACTCTTCTTGTCAGTTTCCTGAGCAGAGTTGAACTAGATATGGCCCGTGTGTGTAGGAAGCACAGTTCTTTTGTTCTGTGCAAGCTCACTGTTCAGACCCCATAGGAAAAAAAGTAGAGTAGAAGAGTGCTCTTTTCCCAAAAGCAGAGTGTGTTTCTTGTAAGGCGAGCTAGAGTTTGTTTCCCAGTCCTAAATGGAGTTGAGTCACATGCAGTTTCTAGTCCTACGAGCAAGAGTTGTTTTCTGGTAAGAAGAGTAACTATTGCGCTCCCATTGTCACACACAGGGCAAATAGCACTGGCGTCTCTTCCCAGCATGTACAGTCTATTGGACTGAAGAGGTTCTACTGTTCTTGTCAGTTTCCTAAGCAGAATTGAACAAGATATGGCCCGTGTGTGTAGGAAGCACAGTTCTTTTCTTCTGAGCAAGCTCACATTTCGAACCCCATAGGAAACACAGTAGAGTAGAAGAGTGCATTTTTCTCAAAAGAAGATTGTGTTTCTTGTAAGGCGAGCTAGAGTTTGTTTCCCAGTCCTAAATGGAGATGAAATACACATGCAGTTTCTTGTCCTACGAGCAAGAGTTGTTTTCTGGTAAGAAGAGTCACTATTGCGCTCTCTTTTCCATACACAGTGCAAATAGCCCTCGCGTCTGTTCCCAGCAAGTACAGTGTATTGGACTGAAGAGGAGCTACTGTTCTTGTCAGTTTCCTAAGCAGAGTTGAACTAGATATGGCTCGTGTGTGTAGGAAGCACAGTTCTTTTGTTCTCAGCAAGCTCACTGTTCAGACCCCATAGAAAACACAGTAGAGTAGAAGAGTGCTCTTTTGTCAAAAGCAGAGTGTGTTTCTTGTAAGGCGAGCTAGCGTTTGTTTCCCAGTCTTAAATGGAGTTGAAATACACATGCAGTTTCGGGTCCTACAAGCAAGAGCTGTTTTCTGGTTAGAAGAGTCACTATTGCGCTCCCTTTGTCATACAAAATGCAAATAGCCCTCGCATCTGTTCCCAGCAAGTACAGTGTATTGGATTGAAGAGGAGCTACTGTTCTTGTCAGTTTCCTAAGCAGATTTGAACTAGATATGGCCCATGTGTGTAGGAAGCACAGTTCTTTTTTACTCAGCAAGCTCACTGTTCTGGCCATACAGGAAACACAATAGAGTAGAAGAGTGCTCTTTCCTCAAAAACAGAGTGTGTTTTCTGTAAGGCGAGCTAGCTTTTGTTTTGCAGTCCTAAATGGAGTTGAATCACATGCAGTTTCCGTTCCTACGAGCAAGAGTGTTTCCTGGTAAGGAAAGTCACTATTGCGCTCCCATTGCCATACACAGTGCAAATAGCACTCGCCTCTGTTCCCAGCAAGTACAGTGTATTGGACTGAAGAGGAGCTACTGTTCTTGTCAGTTTCCTAAGCAGAATTGAACTAGATATGGCCCGTGTGTGTAGGAAGCACAGTTCTTTTGTTCTGAGCAAGCTCACTGTTTGGACCCCATAGGAAACACAGTAGAGTAGAAGAGTGCTCTTTTCTCAAAAGCAGAGTGTGTTTCTTGTAAGGCAGCTAGCGTTTGTTTCCTAGTCGTAAATGGAGTTGAATCACATGCAGTTTCTGGTCCTAAGAGCAAGAGTTGTTTTCTGGTAAGAAGAGTCACTATTGCGCTCCCATTGCCATACACAGTGCAAATAGCACTGGCGTCTGTACCCAGCATGTACAGTGTATTGGACTGAAGAGGATCTACTGTTCCTGTCAGTTTCCTAAGCAGAATTGAACTAGATATGGCCCGTGTGTGTAGGAAGCACAGTTCTTTTGTTCTGAGCAAGCTCACTGTTTGGACCCCATAGGTAACACAGTAGAGTAGAAGAGTGCTCTTTTCTCTAAAGCAAAGTGTGTTTCTTTTAAGGCGAGCTAGCGTTTGTTTCCCAGTCCTAAATGGAGTTGAATCACATGCAGTTTCTGGTCATACAAGCAAGAGTTTTTTTCTGGTAAGAAGAGTCACTATTGCGCTCCCATTGTCACACACAGGGCAAATAGCACTGGCGTCTGTTCCCAGCATGTACAGTCTATTGGACTGAAGAGGTTCTACTGTTCTTGTCAGTTTCTTAATCAGAATTGAACAAGATATGGCCCGTGTGTGTAGGAAGCACAGTTCTTTTGTTCTGAGCAAGCTCACATTTCGAACCCCATAGGAAACACAGTGGAGTAGAAGAGTGCATTTTTCTCAAAAGCAGAGTGTGTTCCTTGTAAGGCGAGCTAGCATTTGTTTCCCAGTCCTAAATGGAGTTGATATACACATGCAGTTTCTGGTCCTACGAGCAAGAGTTTTTTCTGGTAAGAAGAGTCACTATTGTGCTCCCATTGCCATACATAGTACAAATAACACTCGCGTCTGTTTCCAGCAAGTACAGTGTATTGGTCTGAAGAGGAGCTACTGTTCTTGTCAGTTTCCTAAGCAGAGTTGAACTAGATAAGGCCCGTGTGTGTAGGAAGCACAGTTCTTTTGTTCTGAGCAAGCTCACTGTTCCAACCCCATAGGAAACACAGTAGAGAGAAGAGTGCTCTTTTCTCAAAAGCAGAGTGTGTTTCTTGTAAGGCTAGCTACCGTTTGTTTCCCAGTCCTAAATGGAGTTGAAATACACATGCAGTTTCTGTTCCTACGAGCAAGAGTTGTTTTCTGGTTAGAGTGTCACTATTGTGCTCCCTTTGCCATACACAATGCAAATAGCCCTCGCGTCTGTTCCCAGCAAGTACAGCGCATTGGAATGAAGAGGAGCTACTATTCTTGTCAGTTTCCTAAGCAGAGTTGAACTAGATATGGCCCGTGTGTGTAGGAAGCACAGTTCTTTTGTTCTCAGCAAGCTCACTGTTCGGACCCCATAGAAAACACAGTAGAGTAGAAGAGTGCTCTTTTCTCAAAAGCAGAGTGTGTTTCTTGTAAGGCGAGCTATTGTTTGTTTCCCAGATCTAAATGGATTTGAATCACATGCAGTTTCTGTTTCTACGAACAAGAGTAGTTTTCTGGTAAGAAGAGTCACTATTGCGCTCCCATTGTCATACACAGGGCAAATAGCACTGGCGTCTGTTCCCAGCATGTACAGTGTATTGGACTGAAGAGGAGCTACTGTTCTAGTCAGGTTCCTAAGCAGAGTTGAACTAGATATGGCCCGTGTGTGTAGGAAGCACAGTTCTTTTGTTCTCAGCAAGCTCACTGTTTGGACCCCATAAAAAACACAGTAGAGTAGAATAGTGCTCTTTTCTCAAAAGCAGAGTGTGTTTCTTGTAAGGCGAGCTAGAGTTTGTTTCGCAGTCCTAAATGGAGTTCAATCACATGCAGTTTCCGTTCCTACGAGCAAGAGTTGTTTTCTGGTAAGGAAAGTCACTATTGCGCTCCCATTGACATACACAGTGCAAATAGCACTCGCGTCTGTTCCCAGGAAGTACAGTGTATTGGACTGAAGAGGAGCTACTGTTCTTGTCAGTTTCCTAAGCAAATGTGAACTAGATATGGCCCGTGTGTGTAGGAAGCACAGTTCCTTTGTTCTGAGCAAGCTGACTGTTTGGATCCCATAGGAAACACAGTAGAGTAGAAGAGTGCTCTTTTCTCAAAAGCAGAGTGTGTTTCTTGTAAGGCGAGCTAGCGTTTGTTTACCAGTCCTAAATGGAGTTGAATCACATGCAGTGTCTGGTCATACGAGCAAGAGTTGTTTTCTGGTAAGAAGAGTCACTATTGCGCTCCCATTGTCACACACTGGGCAAATAGCACTGGCGTCTCTTCCCAGCATGTACAGTCTATTGGACTGAAGATGTTCTACTGTTCTTGTCAGTTTCCTAAGCAGAATTGAAAAAGATATGGCCCGTGTGTGTAGGAAGCACAGTTCTTTTGTTCTGAGCAAGCTCACATTTCGAACCCCATAGGAAACACAGTAGAGTAGAAGAGTGCATTTTTCTCAAAAGCAGAGTGTGTTTCTTGTAAGGCAGCTAGCGTTTGTTTCCTAGTCGTAAATGGAGTTGAATCACATGCAGTTTCTGGTCCTAAGAGCAAGAGTTGTTTTCTGGTAAGAAGAGTCACTATTGTGCTCCCATTGTCATACACAGTCCAAATAGCCCTCGCGTCTGTTCCCAGCAAGTACAGTGTATTGGACTGAAGAGGAGCTACTGTTTTTGTCAGTTTCCTATGCAGAGTTGAACTAGATATGACCTGTGTGTGTAGGAAGCACAGTTCTTTTGTTCTGAGCAAGCTCACTTTTTGGACCCCATAGGAAAGACAGTAGAGTAGATGTGTGCCCTATTCTCAAAAGCAGAGCGTGTTTCTTGTAAGGCGAGCTAATGTTTGTTTCCCAGTCCTAAGTGGATTGAATCAAATGCAGTTTCTGGTCCTACGAGCAAGAGTTGTTTTCTTGTAAGAAGAGTCACTATTGTGCTCCCATTGCCGTACACAGTGCAAATAGCACTGGCGTCTGTTCCCAGTAAGTACAGTGTATTGGACTGAAGAGGAGCTACTGTTCTTGTCAGTTTCCTAAGCAGACTTGAACTAGATATGGCCCGTGTGTGTAGGAAGCACAGTTCATTTGTTCTGAGTAAGCTCACTGTTCGGACCCTATAGGAAACACAGTAGAGTAGAAGAGTGCATTTTTCTCAAAAGCAGAGTGTGTTTCTTGTAAGGCCAGCTAGCATTTGTTTCCCAGTCCTAAATGGAGTTGAAATACACATGCAGTTTCTGGTCCTACGAGCAAGAGTTGTTTTCTGGTAAGAAGAGTCACTATTGTGCTCCCTTTGCCATACACAGTGCAAATAGCCCTGGCGTCTGTTCTCAGCAAGTACAGTGTATTGGACTGAAGAGGATCTACTGTTCTTGTCAGTTTCCTAAGCAGAGTTGAACTAGATATGGCCCATGTGTGTAGGAAGCACAGTTCTTTTGTACACAGCAAGCTCACTGTTTTGGCCCTATAGCAAACACAGAAGAGTAGAAGAGTGCTCTTTCCTCAAAAACAAAGTGTGTTTTTTGTAAGGCGATCTAGCCTTTGTTTCGCAGTCCTAAATGGAGTTGAATCACATGCCGTTTCCGTTCCTACGAGCAAGAGTTTTTTTCTGGTAAGGAAAGTCACTATTGCGCTCCCATTGCCATACTCAGTGCAAATAGCCCTGGCGTCTGTTCTCAGCAAGTACAGTGTATTGGACTGAAGAGGATCTACTGTTCTTGTCAGTTTCCTAGGCAGAGTTGAACTAGATATGGCCCATGTGTGTAGGAAGCACAGTTCTTTTGTACTCAGCAAGCTCACTGTTCTGGCCCTATAGGAAACACAGTAGAGTAGAAGAGTGCTCTTTCCTCAAAAGCAGAGTGTGTGTTTTGTAAGGCGAGCTAGCGTTTGTTTCGCAGTCCTAAATGGAGTTGAATCACATGCAGTTTCTGGTCCTAACAGCAAGAGTTGTTTTCTGGTAAGAAGAGTCACTATTGCGCTCCCATTGCCATACACAGTGCAAATAGCACTGGCGTCTGTACCCAGCATGTACAGCGTATTGGACTGAAGATGATCTACTGTTCTTGTCAGTTTTCTAAGCAGAGTTGAACTAGATATGGCCCGTGTGTGTAGGAAGCACAGTTCTTTTGTTCTCAGCAAGCTCACTGTTCGGACCCCATAGGAAACACAGTAGAGTAGAAGAGTGCTCTTTTCTCAAAAGCAGAGTGTGTTTCTTGTAAGGCGAGCTAGCGTTTGTTTCCCAGTCCTAAATGGAGTTGAATCACATGCAGTGTCTGGTCATACGAGCAAGAGTTGTTTTCTGGTAAGAAGAGTCACTATTGCGCTCCCATTGTCACACACAGGGCAAATAGCACTGGCGTCTCTTCCCAGCATGTACAGTCTATTGGACTGAAGAGGTTCTACTGTTCTTGTCAGTTTCCTAAGCAGAATTGAACAAGATACGGCCCGTGTGTGTAGGAAGCACAGTTCTTTTGTTCTGAGCAAGCTCATATTTCGAACCCCATAGGAAACACAGTAGAGTAGAAGAGTGCATTTTTCTCAAAAGCAGAGTGTGTTTCTTGTAAGGCGAGCTAGCGTTTGTTTCCCATTCCTAAATGGAGATGAAATACACATGCAGTTTCTGGTCCTACGAGCAAGAGTTGTTTTCTTGTAACAAGAGTCACTATTGTGCTCCCATTGTCATACACAGTGCAAATAGCCCTTGCGTCTATTCCCAGGAAGTACAGTGTATTGGACTGAAGAGGAGCTACTGTTCTCGTCAGTTTGCTAAGCAGAGTTGAACTGGATATGGCCCGTGTGTGTAAGAAGCACAGTTCTTTTGTTCTGAGCAAGCTCACTGTTCGGACCCCATAGGAAACACAGTAGAGTAGATGAGTGCTCTTTTCTCAAAAGCTGAGTGTGTTTAGTGTAAGGCGACCCAGCGTTTCCTTCCCAGTCCTAAATGGAGTTGAATCACATGCAGTTTCTGGTCCATAAGCAAGAGTTGTTTTCTGGTAAGAAGAGTCACTATTGCGCTCCCATTGCCATACACAGTGCAAATAGCACTCGCGTCTGCTCTCAGCAAGTACAGTGTATTTGATTGAAGAGGAGCTACTGTTCTTGTCAGTTTCCTAAGCAGACTTGAACTAGATATGGCCCGTGTGTGTATAAGCACAGTTCATTTGTTCTGAGCAAGCTCACTGTTTGGACCCCATAGGAAACACAGTAGAGTAGAAGAGTACTCTTTTCTCAAAAGCAGAGTGTGTTTCTTGTAAGGCGAGCTAGCTTTTGTTTCCCAGTCGTAAATGAAGTTGAATCACATGCAGTTTCTGTTCCTACGAGTAGAGTTGTTTTTTGGTAAGAAGGTCACTATTGTGCTCCCATTGCCATACACAGTGCAAATAGCACTTGCGTCTCTTCCAATCAAGTACAGTGCATTGGACTGAAGAGGAGATACTCTTCTTGTCACTTTCCTGAGCAGAGTTGAACTAGATATGGCCCGTGTGTGTAGGAAGCACAGTTCTTTTGTTCTGAGCAAGCTCACTGTTCAGACCCCATAGGAAAAAAAGTAGAGTAGAAGAGTGCTCTTTTCCCAAAAGCAGAGTGTGTTTCTTGTAAGGCGAGCTAGAGTTTGTTTCCCAGTCCTAAATGGAGTTGAGTCACATGCAGTTTCTAGTCCTACGAGCAAGAGTTGTTTTCTGGTAAGAAGAGTAACTATTGTGCTCCCATTGTCACACACAGGGCAAATAGCACTGGCGTCTCTTCCCAGCATGTACAGTCTATTGGACTGAAGAGGTTCTACTGTTCTTGTCAGTTTCCTAAGCAGAATTGAACAAGATATGGCCCGTGTGTGTAGGAAGCACAGTTCTTTTGTTCTGAGCAAGCTCACATTTCGAACCCCATAGGAAACACAGTAGAGTAGAAGAGTGCATTTTTCTCAAAAGTAGAGTGTGTTTCTTGTAAGGCGAGCTAGAGTTTGTTTCCCAGTCCTAAATGGAGATGAAATACACATGCATTTTCTGGTCCTACGAGCAAGAGTTGTTTTCTGGTAAGAAGAGTCACTATTGCGCTCCCTTTTCCATACACAGTGCAAATAGCACTCGCCTCTGTTCCCAGCAAGTACAGTGTATTGGATTGAAGAGGAGCTACTGTTCTTGTCAGTTTCCTAAGCAGATTTGAAGTAGATATGATCCATGTGTGTAGGAAGCACAGTTCTTTTTTACTCAGCAAGCTCACTGTTCTGGCCATACAGGAAACACAATAGAGTAGAAGAGTGCTCTTTCCTCAAAAACAGAGTGTGTTTTCTGTAAGGCGAGCTAGCTTTTGTTTCGCAGTCCTAAATGGAGTTGAATCACATGCAGTTTCCGTTCCTATGAGCAAGAGTGTTTCCTGGTAAGGAAAGTCACTACTGCGCTCCCATTGCCATACACAGTGCAAATAGCACTCGCCTCTGTTCCCAGCAAGTACAGTGTATTGGACTGAAGAGGAGCTACTGTTCTTGTCAGTTTCCTAAGCAGAATTGAACTAGATATGGCCCGTGTGTGTAGGAAGCACAGTTCTTTTGTTCTGAGCAAGCTCACTGTTTGGACCCCATAGGAAACACAGTAGAGTAGAAGAGTGCTCTTTTCTCAAAAGCAGAGTGTGTTTCTTGTAAGGCAGCTAGCGTTTGTTTCCTAGTCCTAAATGGAGTTGAATCAAATGCAGTTTCTGGTCCTACGAGCAAGAGTTGTTTTCTGGTAAGAAGAGTCACTATTGCGCTCCCATTGCCATACACTGTGCAAATAGCACTGGCGTCTGTACCCAGCATGTACAGTGTATTGGACTGAAGAGGATCTACTGTTCCTGTCAGTTTCCTAAGCAGAATTGAACTAGATATGGCCCGTGTGTGTAGGAAGCACAGTTCTTTTGTTCTGAGCAAGCTCACTGTTTGGACCCCATAGGTAACACAGTAGAGTAGAAGAGTGCTCTTTTCTCTAAAGCAAAGTGTGTTTCTTTTAAGGCGAGCTAGCGTTTGTTTCCCAGTCCTAAATGGAGTTGAATCACATGCAGTTTCTGGTCATACGAGCAAGAGTTTTTTTCTGGTAAGAAGAGTCACTATTGCACTCCCATTGTCACACACAGGGCAAATAGCACTGGCGTCTGTTCCCAGCATGTACAGTCTATTGGACTGAAGAGGTTCTACTGTTCTTGTCAGTTTCTTAAGCAGAATTGAACAAGATATGGCCCGTGTGTGTAGGAAGCACAGTTCTTTTGTTCTGAGCAAGCTCACATTTCGAACCCCATAGGAAACACAGTGGAGTAGAAGAGTGCATTTTTCTCAAAAGCAGAGTGTGTTTCTTGAAAGGCGAGCTAGCATTTGTTTCCCAGTTCTAAATGGAGTTGATATACACATGCAGTTTCTGGTCCTACGAGCAAGAGTTTTTTCTGGTAAGAAGAGTCACTATTGCGCTCCCATTGCCATACATAGTACAAATAACACTCGCGTCTGTTTCCAGCAAGTACAGTGTATTGGACGGAAGAGGAGCTACTGTTCTCATCAGTTTCCTAAGCAGAGGTGAACTAGATACGGCCCGTGTGTGTAGGAAGCACAGTTCTTTTCTTCTGAGCAAGCTCGCTGTACTGGCCCTATAGGAAACACATTAGAGTAGAAGAGTGCTCTTTTCTCAAAAAAAGAGTGTCTTTCTTGTAAGGCGAGCTAGCGTTTGTTTCCCAGTCCTAAATGGAGTTGAATCACATGCAGTTAATGGTCCTACAAGCAAGAGTTGTTTTCTGGTAAGAAGAGTCACTATTGCGCTCCCATTGTCATACACAGGGCAAATAGCACTGGCTTCTGTTCTCATCATGTACAGTGTATTGGACTGAAGAGGATCTACTGTTCTTGTCAGGTTCCTAACCAGAGTTGAACTAGATATGGCCCATGTGTGTAGGAAGCACAGTTCTTTTGCACTCAGCAAGCTCACTGTTCTGGCCCTATAGGAAACACAGTAGAGAAGAAGCTTGCTCTTTCCTCAAAAGCAGAGTGTGTTTCTTGTAAAGCGAGCTAGCGTTTGTTTCCCATTGCTAAATGGAGATGAAACCCATCAGTTTCAGGTCCTAGGAGCAAGAGTTGTTTTCTGGTAAGGAAAGTCACTATTGCGCTCCCATTGCCATACACAGTGCAAATAGCACTGGCGTCTGTTCCCAGCAAGTACAGTGTATTGGATTGAAGAGGAGCTACTGTTCTTGTCAGTTTCCTAAGCAGAGTTGAACTAGATATGGACCGTGTGTGTAGGAAGCACAGTTCTTTTTTTCTGAGCAAGCTCACTGTTTTGGCCCTATAGGAAACACAGTAGAGTAGAAGCGTGCTCTTTTCTCAAAAGCAGAGTGTGTTTCTTGTAAGGCGAGCTAGCGTTTGTTTCCAAGTTCTAAATGGAGTTGAATCACATGCAGTTTTTGGTCCTACACTCAAGAGTTGTTTTCTTGTAAGGAAAATAACTATTTTCCTCCCATTGCCATACACAGTGCAAATAGCACTCGCATCTTTTCCCAGCAAGTAGAGTGTATTGGGCTGAAGAGGCCCTACTGTTCTAGTCATTTTCCTAAGCAGAGTTGAATTAGATATGGCGCGAGTGTGTAGGAAGCACAGTTCTTTTGTTCTGAGCAAGCTCACTGTTCGGACCCCATAAAAAACACAGTAGAGTTGAAGAGTGCACTTTCCTCAAAAAGAAGAGTATGTTTCTTGTAAGGCGAGCTAGCGTTTTTTTCCCAGTCCTACATGGAGTTGAATGACATTCAGTTTCTGGTCCTACCAGCAAGAGTTGTTTTGTGCTAAGAAGAGTAACTATTGCGCTCCCATTGCCGTACAAAGTGCAAATAGCACTCGCGTATGTTCCCAGCAAGTACAGGGTATTGGACTGAAGAGGAGCTACTGTTCTTGTCAGTTACCTAAGCAGAGTTGAACTAGACATGGCCCGTGTGTGTAGGAAGAACAGTTCTTTCTTCTGAGCAAGCTCACTGTTCTGGCCCTATAGGAAACACAGTAGAGTAGAAGAGTTCTCTTTTCTCAAAAGCAGAGTGTGTTTTTTGTAAGGCGAGCTAGCGTTTGTTTCCCAGTCCTAATTAGAGTTGAATCACATGCATTTTCTGGTCCTACGAGCAAGAGTTGTTTTCTGGTAAGAAGAGTCACTATTGTGCTCCGATTGTCATACACAGGGCAAAGAGCACTGGCTTCTGTTCCCAGCATGTACAGTGTATTGGACTGAAGAGGATCTACTGTTCTTGTCAGGTTTCTAAGCAGAGTTGAACTAGATATGACCCGTGTGTGTAGAAAGCACAGTTCTTCTGTTCTGAGCAAGCTCACTGTTTGGACACCATAGGAAACACAGTAGAGTATATGTGTGCCCTATTCTCAAAAGCAGAATGTGTTTCTTGTAAGGCGAGGTAGCGTTTGTTTCCCAATCCTAAATGGAGTTGAATCACATGCAGTTTCTGGTCCCATGAGCAAGAGTTGTTTTGTGGTAAGAAGAGTCACTATTGCGCTCCCATTGTCATACACAGGGCAAATAGCACTGGCGTCTGTTCCCAGCAAGTACAGTGTATTGGTCTGAAGAGGAGCTACTGTTCTTGTCAGTTTCCTAAGGAGAATTGAACTAGATATGGCCCGTGTGTGTAGGAAGCACAGTTCTTTTGTTCTGAGCAATCTCACTGTTCTGGCCCTATAGGAAACACAGTAGAGTAGAAAAGTGCTCTTTTCTCAAAAGCAGAGTGTGTTTCTTGTAAGTCGAGTTAGCGTTTGTTTCTCAGTCCTAAATGGAGTTGAATCAAATGCAGTTTTGGTCCTTCGAGCAAGAGTTGTTTTCTGGTAAGAAGAGTCACTATTGCGCTCCCATTGCCATACACAGTACAAATAGCACTCGCGTTTGTTTAACGCAAGTACAGTGTATTGGTCTGAAGAGGAGCTACTGTTCTTGTCAGTTTCCTAAGCAGAGTTGAACTAGATATGGCCCGTGTGTGTAGTAAGCACAGTCCTTTTGTTCTGAGCAAGCTCACTGTTTGAACCCCATAGGAAACACAGTAGAGTAGAAGAGTGCTCTTTTCTCAAAAGCAGAGTGTGTTTCTTGTAAGGCGAGCTATCATTTGTTTCCCAGTCCTAAATGGAGTTGAAATACACATGCAGTTTCTGGTCTTACGAGCAAGAGTTGTTTTCTGGTAAGAAGAGTCACTATTGCGCTCCCTTTCCCATACACAATGCAAATAGCACTCGCGTCTGTTCCCAAAAAGTACAGTGTATTGGACTGAAGAGGAGCTACTGTTCTTGTCAGTTTCCTAAGAAGAATTGAACTAGATATGGCCCATGTGTGTAGGAAGCACAGTTCTTTTGTTCTGAGAAAGCTCACTGTTCTGGCCCTATAGGAAACACAGTAGTGTAGAAGCGTGCTCTTTTCTGAAAAGCATAGTGTGTTTCTTGTAAGGCGAGCTAGCGTTTTTTTCCCAGTCCTAAATGGGGTTCAAATACACAGGCAGTTTCTGGTCCTACGAGCAAGAGTTGTGTTCTGGTTAGAAGAGTCACTATTGAGCTCCCTTCGCCATACACAGTGCAAATAGCCCTGGCATCTGTTCCGAGCAAGTACAGTGTATTGGACTGAAGAGGAGCTACTGTCTTGTCATTTTCCTAAGCAGAGTTGAATTAGATATGGCCCATGTGTAGGAAGCACAGTTCTTTTGTTCTGAGCAACCTCACTATTCTGGCACTACAGGAAACACAGTAGAGTGGAAGAGTGCTCTTTGACTCAAAAGCAGAATGTGTTTCTTGTAAGGCGAGCTAGTGTTTGTTTCCCAGTCCTAAATGGAGTTGAATCACATGGAGTTTGTGGTCCTACGAGCAAGAGTTGTTTTCTGGTAAGAAGAGTCACTATTGCGCTCCCATTGCCGTACACAGTGCAAATCGCACTGGTGTCTGTTCCCAGCACGTACAGTGTATTCGACTGAAGAGGAGCTACTGTTCTCGTCAGTTTCCAAAGCAAAGTTGAACTAGATATCGCCCGCATGTGTAGGAAGCACAGTTCTTTTGTTCTGAGCAAGCTCACTGTTCTGGCCCTATAGGAAACACAGTAGAGTAGAAGAGTGCTCTTTTCGAAAAAGCAGAGTGTGTTTCTTGTAAGGCCAGCTAGTGTTTGTTTCCCAGTCCTAAATGGAGCTGAATCACATGCAGTTTCTGGTCCTAAGAGCAAGAGTTGTTTTCTGGTATGAAGAGTCACTATTGCGGTCCCATTGCCGTACACAGTGCAAATCGCACTGGTGTCTGTTCCCAGCAAGTACAGTGTATTGGACTGAAGAGGAGCTACTGTTCTCGTCAGTTTCCAAAGCAGAGTTGAACTAGATATCGCCCGCATGTGTAGGAAGCACAGTTCTTTTGTTCTGAGCAAGCTCACTGTTCTGGCCCTATAGGAAACACAGTAGAGTAGAAGAGTGCTCTTTTCGAAAAAGCAGAGTGTGTTTCTTGTAAGGCGAGCTAGCGTTTGTTTCCCAGTCCTAAATGGATCTGAATCACATGCAGTTTCTGGTCCTAAGAGCAAGAGTTGTTTTCTGGTAAGAAGAGTCACTATTGTGCTTCCTTTGCCATTCACAGTGCAAATAGCCCTCGCGTCTGTTCCCAGCAAGTACAGTGTATTGGACTGAAGAGGAGCTACTGTTCTTCTGAGTTTCCTAAGCAGAGTTGAACTAGATATGGCCCGTGTGTGTAGGAAACACAGTTCTTTTGTTCTCAGCAAGCTTACTGTTCGGACCCCATAGGAAACACAGTAGAGTAGAAGAGTGCTCTTTTCTCAAAAGCAGAGTGTGTTTCTTGTAAGGCGAGCTTTGGTTTGTTTCCCAGTCCTAAATGGAGTTGAATCAAATGCAGTTTTTCGTCCTACGAGCAAGAGTTGTTTTCTGGTAAGAAGAGTCACTATTGCGCACCCTTTGCCATACACAGTGCAAATAGCACTCGCGTCTGTTCCCAGCAAGTACAGTGTATTGGACTGAAGAGTAGCTACTGTTCTTGTCAGTTTCCTAAGCAGAGTTGAACTAGATATGGCCATATTTGTAGGAAGCACAGTTCTTTTGTTCTGAGCAAGCTCACTGTTCTGGTCCTATAGAAAACACAGTAGAGTGGAAGAGTGCTCTTTTCTCAAAAGCAGAGTGTGTTTCTTGTAAGGCGAGCTAGCGTTTGTTTCCTAGTCCTAAATGGAGTTGAATCACATGCAGTTTCTGGTCCTACTAGCAAGAGTTGTTTTCTGGTAAGAAGAGTCAATATTGGGCTCCCAGTGTCATTCAAAGTGCAAATAGCACTGGCGTCTGTTCCCAGCAAGTACAGTGTATTGGACTGAAGAGGAGCTACTGTTCTTCTGAGTTTCCTAAGCAGAGTTGAACTAGATATGGCCCGTGTGTGTAGGAAGCACAATTCTTTTGTTCTCAGCAAGCTCACTGTTCAGACCCCATAGGAAACACAGTAGAATAGAAGAGTGCTCTTTCCTCAAAAGCAGATTTTGTTTCTTGTAAGGCGAGATAGCGTTTGTTTCCCAGTCCTAAATGGACTTGAATCACATGCAGTTTTTGGTCTTACAAGCAAGAGTTGCTTTCAAGTAAGGAAAGACACTATTGCGCTCCCATTGCCATACACAGTGCAAATAGCACTCGCATCTTTTCAAGCAACTACAGTGTATTGGACTGAAGAGGAGCTAATTCTCTTGTCAGTTTCCTAAGCAGAGTTGAACTAGATATGGCCCGGGTGTAGGAAGCACAGTTCTTTTTTTCTGAGCAAGCTCTCTGTTCGGACCCCATAGGAAACACAGTAGAGTAGAAGAGTGCTCTTTTCTCAAAAGCAGAGTGTGTTTCTTGTAAGGCGAGCTTTGGTTTGTTTCCCAGTCCTAAATGGAGTTGAATCAAATGCAGTTTTTCGTCCTACGAGCAAGAGTTGTTTTCTGGTAAGAAGAGTCACTATTGCGCACCCTTTGCCATACACAGTGCAAATAGCACTCGCGTCTGTTCCCAGCAAGTACAGTGTATTGGACTGAAGAGTAGCTACTGTTCTTGTCAGTTTCCTAAGCAGAGTTGAACTAGATATGGCCATATTTGTAGGAAGCACAGTTCTTTTGTTCTGAGCAAGCTCACTGTTCTGGTCCTATAGAAAACACAGTAGAGTGGAAGAGTGCTCTTTTCTCAAAAGCAGAGTGTGTTTCTTGTAAGGCGAGCTAGCGTTTGTTTCCTAGTCCTAAATGGAGTTGAATCACATGCAGTTTCTGGTCCTACTAGCAAGAGTTGTTTTCTGGTAAGAAGAGTCAATATTGGGCTCCCAGTGTCATTCAAAGTGCAAATAGCACTGGCGTCTGTTCCCAGCAAGTACAGTGTATTGGACTGAAGAGGAGCTACTGTTCTTCTGAGTTTCCTAAGCAGAGTTGAACTAGATATGGCCCGTGTGTGTAGGAAGCACAATTCTTTTGTTCTCAGCAAGCTCACTGTTCAGACCCCATAGGAAACACAGTAGAATAGAAGAGTGCTCTTTCCTCAAAAGCAGATTTTGTTTCTTGTAAGGCGAGATAGCGTTTGTTTCCCAGTCCTAAATGGACTTGAATCACATGCAGTTTTTGGTCTTACAAGCAAGAGTTGCTTTCAAGTAAGGAAAGACACTATTGCGCTCCCATTGCCATACACAGTGCAAATAGCACTCGCATCTTTTCAAGCAACTACAGTGTATTGGACTGAAGAGGAGCTAATTCTCTTGTCAGTTTCCTAAGCAGAGTTGAACTAGATATGGCCCGGGTGTAGGAAGCACAGTTCTTTTTTTCTGAGCAAGCTCTCTGTTCGGACCCCATAGGAAACACAGTAGAGTAGAAGAGTGCTCTTTTCTCAAAAGCAGAGTGTGTTTCTTGTAAGGCGAGCTAGCGTTTGTTTCCCAGTCCTAAATGGAGTTGAATCCCATGCAGTTTCTGGTCCTACGAGCAATTGTTGTTTTCTGGTAAGAAGAGTCACTATTGTGCTCCCATTGCTGTACACAGTGCAAATAGCACTCGTGTCTGTTGCCAGCAAATACAGTGTATTGGACTGAAGAGGAGCTACTGTTCTTGTCTGTTTCCTAAGCAGAGTTGAACTAGATATGGCCCGTGTGTAGGAAGCACAGTTCTTTTGTTCTGAGCAAGCTCACTCTTCAAACCACATAGGAAACACAGTAGAGTAGAAGAGTGCTCTTTTCTGAAAAGAATAGTGTGTTTCTTGTCAGGCAAGCTAGCGTTTTTTTCCCAGTCCTAAATGGAGTTCAAATACACATGCAGTTTCTGGTCCTACGAGCAAGAGCTGTTTTCTGGTTATAAGAGTCACTATTGCGCTCCCTTTGCCATACACAGTGCAAATAGCCCTGGCGTCTGTTCCGAGCAAGTACAGTGTATTGGACTGAAGAGGAGCTACTGTTCTTGTCAGTTTCCTAAGCACAGTTGAACTAGATATGGCCCGTGTGTAGGAAGCACAGTTCTTTTGTTCTGAGCAAGCTCACTGTTCTGGCACTACAGGAAACACAGTAGAGTAGAAGAGTGCTCTTTTCTCAAAAGCAGAATGTGATTCTTGTAAGGCGAGCTAATGTTTGTTTCCCAGTCCTAAATGGAGTTGAATCACATGGAGTTTCTGGTCCTAAGAGCAAGAGTTGTTTTCTGGTAAGAAGAGTCACTATTGCGCTCCCATTGCCAAACACAGTGCAAATCGCACTGGTGTCTGTTCCCAGCAAGTACAGTGTATTGGAATGAAGAGGAGCTACTGTTCTCGTCAGTTTCCAAAGCAGAGTTGAACTAGATATCGCCCGTGTGTGTAGGAAGCACAGTTCTTTTGTTCTGAGCAAGCTCACTGTTCTGGCCCTATAGGAAACACAGTAGAGTAGAAGAGTGCTCTTTTCTAAAAAGCAGAGTGTGTTTCTTGTAAGGCGAGCTAGCGTTTGTTTCCCAGTCCTAAATGGAGCTGAATCACATGCAGTTTCTGGTCCTAAGAGCAAGAGTTGTTTTCTGGTAAGAAGAGTCACTATTGCGCTCCCTTTGCCATACACAGTGCAAATAGCCCTCGCGTCTGTTCCCAGCAAGTACGGTGTATTGTACTGAAGAGGAGCTACTGTTCTTCTGAGTTTCCTAAGCAGAGTTGAACTAGATATGGCCCGTGTGTGTAGGAAGCACAGTTCTTTTGTTCTCAGCAAGCTCACTGTTCGGACCCCATAGGAAACACAGTAGAGTAGAAGAGTGCTCTTTTCTCCCAAGCAGAGTGTGTTTCTTGTAAGGCGAGCTAGCGTTTGTTTCCCAGTCCTAAATGGAGTTGAATCACATGCAGTTTCTGGTCCTACGAGCAAGAGTAATTTTCTGGTAAGAAGAGTCACTATTGGGCTCCCATTGCCATACACAGTACAAATAGCACTCACGTCTGTTCCTAGCATGTACAGTGTATTGGACTGAAGAGGGTCTACTGTTCTTGTCAGGTTCCTAAGCAGAATTGAACTAGATATGGCCGTGTGTGTAGGAAGCACAGTTCTTTTGTTCTGAGCAAGCTCACTGTTCTGGCCCTATAGGAAACACAGTAGAGTAGAAGAGTGCTCTTTTCTCAAAAGCAGAGTGTGTTGCTTGTAAGGCGAGCTAGCGTTTGTTTTCCAGTCCTAAATGGAGTTGAATCACATGCAGTTGTTGGTCCCACGAGCAAGAGTTGTTTTCTGGTAAGGAAAGTCACTATTGTGCTCCCATTGCCATGCACAGTGCAAAGAGCACTCGCGTCTGATCTCAGCAAGTATAGTGTATTGTACTGAAGAGGAGGTATTGTTCTTGTCATTTTCCTAAGCAGAGTTGAACTAGATATGGACCGTGTGTGTAGGAAGCACAGTTCTTTTGTTCTGGCAAGCTCACTGTTCGGACCCCAGAGGAAACACAGTAGAGTAGAAGAGTGCTCTTTTCTCCCAAGCAGAGTGTGTTTCTTGTAAGGCGAGCTAGCGTTTGTTTCCCAGTCCTAAATGTAGTTGAATCCCATGCAGTTTTTGGTCCCACGAGCAAGAGTTGTTTTCTGGTAAAGAAAGCCACTATTGCGCTCCCATTGCCATACACAGTGCAAATAGCACTCGCGTCTGTTCCCAACAAGTAATGTGTATTGGACTGAAGAGGAGCTACTGTTTTTGTCAGATACCTAAGCAGACTTGAACTAGATATGGCCCGTGTGTGTAGGAACCACAGTTCGTTTGTTCTGAGCAAGCTCACTGTTTTGGCCTTATAGGAAAAACAGTAGAGTAGAAGAGTGCTTTTTTCTCAAAAGCAGAGTGTGTTTCTTGTAAGGCGAGCTAGCGTTTGTTTCCCAGTACTAAATGGAGTTGAATCACATGCAGTTTTTGGTCCCACGAGCAAGAGTTGTTTTCTGGTAAAGAAAGCCACTATTGCGCTCCCATTGCCATACACTGTGCAAATAGCACTCGCGTCTGTTCCCAGCAAGTACATTGTATTGGAATGAAGAGGAGCTGCTGTTCTTGTCAGTTTCCTAAGCAGAGTTGAACTAGATATGGCCCTTGTATGTAGGAAGCACAGTTCTTTTGTTCTGAGCAAGCTCACTGTTCGGACCCCATAGGAAACACAGTAGAGTAGAGGAGTGCCCTTTTCTCAAAAGCAGAGTGTGTTTCTTGTAAGGCTCCTTGCATTTGTTTCCCAGTCCTAAATGTAGTTGAATCCCATGCAGTTTCTGCTCCTACGAGCAAGAGTTGTTTTCTGGTAAGAAGAGTCACTATTGTCCTCCCTTTGTCATACACAGGGCAAATAGCACTGGCGTCTGTTCCCAGCATGTACAGTGTATTGGACTGAAGAGGATCTACTGTTCTTGTCAGTTTCCTAAGCAGAGTTTAACTAGATATGGCCGTGTGTGTAGGAAGCACAGTTCTTTTGTTCTGAGCAAGCTCACTGTTGTGGCCCAATAGGAAAAAAGGTATAGTGGAAGAGTGCTCTTTTCTCAAAAGCAGAGTGTGTTTCTTGTAAGGCGAGCTAGTGTTTGTTTCCCAGTCCGAAATGGAGTTGAAGCACATGCAGTTTCTGGTCCTACGAGCAAGAGTTGTTTTCTAGTAAGAAGAGTCACTTTTGTGCTCCCATTGTCATACACAGGGCAAATAGCACTGGCGTCTGTTCCCAGCATGTACAGTGTATTACACTGAAGAGGAGCTACTGTTCTCGTCAGTTTCCTAAGCAGAGTTGAACTAGATATAGCCCGTGTGTGTAGGAAGCACAGTCCTTTTGTTCTGAGCTAGCTCACTGTTGGGACCCCATAGGCAACACAGTAGAGTAGAAGAGTGCTCTTTTCTCAAAAGCAGAGGGTGTTTCTTGGAAGGCGAGCTAACGTTTGTTTCCCATTCCTAAATGGGAGTTGAATCACATGCATTTTCTGGTCCTACGAGCAAGAGTTGCTTTCTGGGAAGAAGAGTCACTATTGTGCTCACACTGTCATACACAGGGCAAATAGCACTGGCATCTGTTCCCAGCATGTACAGTGTATTGGACTGAAGAGGAGCTACTGTTCTTGTCAGTTTCCTAAGCAGAGTTGAACTAGATATGGCCGTGTGTGTAGGAAGCACAGTTCTTTTGTTCTGAGCAAGTTCACTGTTCGGAACCCATAGGAAAGACAGTAGAGTAGAAGAGTGCTCTTTTCGCAAAAGCAGAGTGTGTTTCTTGTAATGCGAGCTAGCCTTTGTTTCTCAGTCCTAAATGGGAGTTGAATCACATGCAGTTTCTGGTCCTACGAGAAAGAATTGTTTTATGATAAGAAGAGTCAATATTGTGCTCCCACTGTCATACACAGGGCAAATAGCACTCGCGTCTGTTCCCAGCAAGTACAGTGTATTGGAATGAAGAGGACCTACTGTTCTTGTCAGTTTCCTAAGTAGAGTTGAACTAGATATAGACCGTGTGTGTAGGAAGCACAGTTCATTTTTTTGAGCAAGCTCACTGTTTTAGCCATATAGGAAACACAGTAGAGTAGAAGAGTGCTCTTTTCTCAAAAGCAGAGTGTTTTTTGTAAGGCAATCTAGCGTTTGTTTCCCAGTCCTAAATGGAGTTGAATCACATGCAGTTTTTGGTCCTACAAGCAAGAGTTGTTTTCTGGTAAGAAGAGTCACTATTGTGCTCCCATTGCCACACACAGTGCAAATAGCACTCGCGTCTGTTCCCATCAAGTACAGTGTATTGGACTGAAGAGGAGCTACTGTTCTTGTCAGTTTCCTAAGCATAGTTGAAGTAGATATGGCCCGTGTGTGTAGGAAGCACAGTTCTTTTGTTCTGAGCAAGCTCGCTGTTCGGACCAAATAGGAAACACCGTAGAGTAGAAGAGTGCCCTTTTCTCAAAAGCATAGTGTGTTTCTTGTAAGGTGAGCTAGCGTTTGTTTCCCTGTCCTAAATGGATTTGAATCACATGCAGTTTCTGGTCCAACGAGCAAGAGTTGTTTTCTGGTAAGAAGAGTCACTATTGCGCTCCCATTGTCATACACAGGCCAAATAGCATTGGGGTCTGTTCCCAGCATGTACAGTGTATTGGACTGAAGAGGATCTACTGTTCTTGTCAGTTACCTAAGCAGAACTGAACTAGATATGGCCGTGTGTGTATGAAGCACAGTTCTTTTGTTCTGAGCAAGCTCACTGTTTTGGCCCTATAGGAAACACAGTAGAGTAGAAGAGTGCTCTTTTCTCAAAAGCAGAGTGTGTTTCTTGTAAGACGAGCTAGCGTTTTTTTCCCAGTCCTAAATGGAGTTGAATCACATGAAGTTTTTCGCCATGAGAAGAGTTGTTTTCTGGTAAGGAAAGTCACTATTCGCTCCCTTTCTCATACACAGAGCAAATAGCACACGTGTCTTTTCCCAGCAAGTACAGTGTATTGGACTGAAGAGGAGCTACTGTTCTTGTCAGTTTCCTAAGCACTGTTGAACTAGATATTGCCTGTGTGTGTAGGAAGCACAGTTCTTTTGTTCTGAGCAAGCTCAATGTTCTGGCCCTATAGGAAACACATTAGAGTAGAATACTGCTCTTTTCTCAAAAGCAGAGTGTGTTTCTTGTAAGGCAAGCTAGCGTTTGTTTCCCAGTCCTAAATGGAGTTGAATCACATGCAGTTTCTGGTCCTACGAGCAAGAGTTGTTTTCTGGTAAGAAGAGTCACTCTTGCACTCCCATTGCCATACACAGTGCAAATAGCACTGGCGTCTGTTCCCAGCATGTACAGTGTATTGCACTGAAGAGGATCTACTGTTCTTGTCAGTTTCCTAAGCAGAGTTGAACTAGATATAGCCCGTGTGTAGGAAGCACAGTTCTTTTGTTCTGAGCAAGCTGACTGTTCAGACTCCATAGGAAACACAGTAGAGTAGAAGAGTGCTCTTTTCTCAAAAGCAGAGTGTGTTTCTTGTAAGGCGAGCTAGCGTTTGTTTCCCAGTCCTAAATGGAGTTGAATCACATGCAGTTTCTGGTCCTAAGAGCAAGAGTTGTTTTCTGGTAAGAAGAGTCACTATTGCGCTCCCATTGTCACATACAGGGTAAATAGCCCTGGCGTCTGTTCCCAGCATGTACACTGTATTGGACTGAAGAGGATCTACTGTTCTTGACAGTTTCCTAAGCAGAGTTGAACTAGATATGGCCGTGTGTGTAGGAAGCACAGTTCTTTTGTTCTGAGCAAGCTCACTGTTCTGGCCATATAGGAAACACATTAGAGTAGAATAGTGCTCTTTTGTCAAAAGCAGAGTGTGTTTCTTGTAATGCGAGCTAGCGTTTGTTTCCCAGTCATAAATGGAGTTGAATCCCATGCAGTTTCTGGTCCTACGAGCAAGAGTTGTTTTCTGGTATCAAGAGTCACTATTGTGCTCCCATTGTCATACACAGGGCAAATAGCACTGGCGTCTGTTTCCAGCATGTACAGTGTATTGGACTGAAGAGGATCTCCTGTTCTTGTCAGTTTCCTAAGCAGAGTTTAACTAGATATGGCCGTCTGTGTAGGAAGCACAGTTCTTTTGTTCTGAGCAAGCTCACTGTTGTTGCCCAATAAGAAAAACAGTATAGTGGAAGAGTTCTCTTTTCTCAAAACACAGAGTGTCTTTCTTGTAAGGCGAGCTAGTGTTTGTTTCCCAGTCCTAAATGGAGTTGAATCACAGGCAGTTTCTGGTCCTATGAGCAAGAGTTGTTTTCTAGTAAAAATAGTCACTTTTGTGCTCCCATTGTCATACACAGGGCAAATAGCACTGGTTTCTGTTCCCAGCATGTACAGTGTATTGGACTGAAGAGGATCTACTGTTCTTGTCAGTTTCCTAAGCAGAATTGAATTAGATATGGCCGTGTGTGTAGGAAGCACAGTTCTTTTACTCTGAGCATGCTCACTGTTCTGGCCCTATAGGAAACACAGTAGAGTAGAAGAGTGATCGTTTCTCAAAAGCAGAGTGTGTTTCTTGTAAGGCGAGCTAGCGTTTGTTTCCCAGTCCTAAATGGGAGTTGAATCACATGCAGTTTCTGGTCTTACGAGCAAGAATTATTTTCTGGTAAGAAGAGTCACTATTGTGCTCCCACGGTCATACACAGGGCAAATAGCACTGGAGTCTGTTCCCAGCAAATACAGTGTATTGGACTGAAGAGGAGCTACTCTTCTTGTCAGTTTCCTAAGCAGAGATGAACTAGATATAGCCCGTGTGTGTAGGAAGCACAGTTCTTTTTTTCTGAGCAAGCTCACTTTTCGGACATAGGAAACACATTAGAGTAGAAGAGTGCTCTTTTCTAAAAAGCAGAGTATGTTTCTTGTAAGGAGATCTTGCGTTTGTTTCCCAGTCCTAAATGGAGTTGAATCACATGCAGTTTCTGGTCCTATGAGCAAGAGCGGTTTTCTGGTAAGAAGAGTCACTATTGTGCTCCCATTGTCATACACAGTGCAAATAGCACTGGCGTCGGTTCCCAGCATGTACAGTGTATTGGACTGAAGGGGATCTACTGTTCTTGTCAGTTTCCTAAGCAGAGTTGAACTAGATATAGCCCGTGTGTGTAGGAAGCACAGCTCTTTTGTTCTGAGCAAGCTGACTGTTCAGACACCATAGGAAACACAGTAGAGTAGAAGAGTGCTCTTTTCTCCAAAGCAGAGTGTGTTTCTAGTAAGGCGAGCTAGCGTTTGTTTCCCAGTCCTAAATGTAGTTGAATCCCATGCAGTATTTCGTCCTATGAGCAAGAGTTGTTTTCTGGTAAGAAGAGTCACTATTGCGCTCCCATTGCCATACACAGTGCAAATAGCACTGGCGTCTGTTCCCAGGAAGTAATGTGCATTTGACTGAACAGGAGCTACTGTTCTTGTAAGTTTCCTAAGCAGAGTTGAACTAGATATGGCCCATGTGTGTAGGAATCACAGTTCTTTTGTACTGAGCAAGCTCACTGTACGGACCCCATAGGAAACACATTAGAGTAGAAGAGTGCTCTTTCCTTAAAAGCAGAGTTTGTTTCTTGTAAGGCCAGCTAGCGTTTGTTTCCCAGTCCTAAATGGAGTTGAATCACATGCAGTTTCTGGTCCTATGAGCAATAGTTGTTTTCTGGTAAGAAGAGTCACTATTGTGCTCCCATTGTCATACAAAAAGCAAATAGCACTGTCGTCTGTTCCCAGCATGTACAGTGTATTGGACTGAAAAGGATCTACTGTCCTTGTCAGTTTCCTAAGCAGAATTGATCTAGATATGGCCGTATGTGTAGGAAGCACAGTTCTTTTGTTCTGAGCAAGCTCACTATTCTGGCCCTATAGGAAACACAGTAGAGTAGAAGAGTGCTCTTTTCTCAAAAGCAGAGTGTGTTCCTTGTAAGGCGAGCTAGCGTTTGTTTTCCAGTCCTAAACTGGAGTTTAAACACATGCAGTTTCTGGTCCTACGAGCAAGAATTGTTTTCTGGTAAGAAGAGTCACTATTGTGCTCCCTCTGACATACACAGGGCAAATAGCACTGGCGTCTGTTCCCAGTAAATACAGTGTATTGGACTGAAGAGGATCTACTGTTCTTGTCAGTTTCCTAAGCAGAGTTGAACTAGATATAGCCCGTGTGTGTAGGAAGCACAGTTTTTTTTTTTTTCTGAGCAAGCTCACTGTTTTGGCCCTATAGGAAACACAGTAGAGTAGAAGAGTGCTCTTTTCTCAAAAGCAGAGTGTGTTTATTGTAAGGCGAGCTAGCGTTTGTTTCCCAGTCCTAAATGGAGTTGAATCACATGCAGTTTTTGGTCCTACAAGCAAGAGTTGTTTTCTGGTAAGGAAAGTCACTATTGTGCTTCCATTGCCACACACAGTGCAAATAGGACTCGCGTCTGTTTCCGGCAAGTACAGTGTATTGGACTGAAGAGGAGCTACTGTTCTTGTCAGTTTCCTAAGCAGAGTTGAACTAGATATGGCCCGTGTGTGTAGGAAGCACAGTTCTTTTGTTCTGAGCAAGCTCGCTGTTCGGACCCAATAGGAAACACCGTAGAGTAGAAGAGTGCCCTTTTCTCAAAAGCATAGTGTGTTTCTTGTAAGGCGAGCTAGCATTTGTTTCCCTGTCCTAAATGGATTTGAATCACATGCAGTTTATGGTCCAACGAGCAAGAGTTGTTTTCTGGTAAGAAGAGTCACTATTGCGCTCCCATTGTCATACACAGGGCAAATAGCACTGGCGTCTGTTCCCAGCATGTACAGTGTATTGGACTGAAGAGGATCTACTGTTCTTTTCAGTTTCCTAAGCAGAATTGAACTAGATATGGCCGTGTGTGTAGGAAGCACAGTTCTTTTGTTCTGAGCATGCTCACTGTTCTGGCCCTATAGGAAACACAGTAGAGTAGAAGAGTGATCGTTTCTCAAAAGCAGAGTGTGTTTCTTGTAAGGCGAGCTAGCGTTTGTTTCCCAGTTCTAAATGGAGTTGAATCACATGCAGTTTCTGGTCCTACGAGCAAGAGTCGTTTTCTGGTAGGAAAGTCAATATTGTACTCCCATTGCCACACACAGTGCAAATAGCACTCGCGTCTGTTCCCAGCCAGTACAATGTATTGGACTGAAGAGGAGCTACTGTTCTTGTCAGTTTCCTAAGCAGTGTAAATAGATATGGCCCGTGTGTGTAGGAATCACATTTCTTTTGTTCTGAGCAAGCTCACTTTTCGGACCCCATAGGAAACACATTAGAGTAGAAGAGTGCTCTTTTCTAAAAAGCAGAGTGTGTTTCTTGTAAGGAGAGCTTGCGTTTGTTTCCCAGTCCTAAATGGAGTTGAATCACATGCATTTTCTGGTCCTACGAGCAAGAGCTGTTTTCTGGTAAGAAGAGTCACTATTGTGCTCCCATCATCATACAAAAAGCAAATAGCACTGTCGTCTGTTCCCAGCATGTACAGTGTATTGGACTGAAAAGGATCTACTGTTCTTGTCAGTTTCCTAAGCAGAATTGATCTAGATATGGCCTTATGTGTAGGAAGCCCAGTTCTTTTGTTCTGAGCAAGCTCACTGTTCTGGCCCTATAGGAAACACAGTAGAGTAGAAGAGTGCTCTTTTCTCAAAAGCAGAGTGTGTTGCTTGTAAGGCGAGCTAGCGTTTGTATTCCAGTCCTAAATGGGAGTTTAAACACATGCAGTTTCTGGTCCTACGAGCAAGAATTGTTTTCTGGTAAGAAGAGTCACTATTGTGCTCCCTCTGTCATACACAGGGCAAATAGCACTGGCGTCTGTTCCCAGCAAATACAGTGTATTGGACTGAAGAGGATCTACTGTTCTTGTCAGTTTCCTAAGCAGAGTTGAACTAGATATAGCCCGTGTGTGTAGGAAGCACTGTTTTTTTTTTTTTTCTGAGCAAGCTCACTGTTTTGGCCCTATAGGAAACACAGTAGAGTAGAAGAGTGCTCTTTTCTCAAAAGCAGAGTGTGTTTCTTGTAAGGCGAGCTAGCGTTTGTTTCCCAGTCCTAAATGGAGTTGAATCACATGCAGTTTCTGGTCCTACGAGCAAGAGCGGTTTTCTGGTAAGAAGAGTCACTATTGTGCTCCCATTGTCATACACAGTGCAAATAGCACTGGCGTCGGTTCCCAGCATGTACAGTGTATTGGACTGAAGGGGATCTACTGTTCTTGTCAGTTTCCTAAGCAGAGTTGAACTAGATATAGCCCGTGTGTGTAGGAAGCACAGTTCTTTTGTTCTGAGCAAGCTGACTGTTCAGACACCATAGGAAACACAGTAGAGTAGAAGAGTGCTCTTTTCTCCAAAGCAGAGTGTGTTCCTAGTAAGGCGAGCTAGCGTTTGTTTCCCAGTCCTAAATGTAGTTGAATCCCATGCAGTATTTCGTCCTATGAGCAAGAGTTGTTTTCTGGTAAGAAGAGTCACTATTGTGCTCCCATTGCCATACACAGTGCAAATAGCACTGGCGTCTGTTCCCAGGAAGTAATGTGCATTTGACTGAACAGGAGCTACTGTTCTTGTAAGTTTCCTAAGCAGAGTTGAACTACATATGGCCCATGTGTGTAGGAATCACAGTTCTTTTGTACTGAGCAAGCTCACTGTACGGACCCCATAGGAAACACATTAGAGTAGAGGAGTGCTCTTTCCTTAAAAGCAGAGTTTGTTTCTTGTAAGGCCAGCTAGCGTTTGTTTCCTAGTCCTAAATGGAGTTGAATCACATGCAGTTTCTGGTCCTATGAGCAATAGTTGTTTTCTGGTAAGAAGAGTCACTATTGTGCTCCCATTGTCATACAAAAAGCAAATAGCACTGTCGTCTGTTCCCAGCATGTACAGTGTATTGGACTGAAAAGGATCTACTGTTCTTGTCAGTTTCCTAAGCAGAATTGATCTAGATATGGCCGTATGTGTAGGAAGCACAGTTCTTTTGTTCTGAGCAAGCTCACTGTTCTGGCCCTATAGCAAACACAGTAGAGTAGAAGAGTGCTCTTTTCTCAAAAGCAGAGTGTGTTGCTTGTAATGCGAGCTAGCGTTTGTTTTCCAGTCCTAAATGGGAGTTTAAACACATGCAGTTTCTGGTCCTACGAGCAAGAATTGTTTTCTGGTAAGAAGAGTCACTATTGTGCTCCCTCTGTCATACACAGGGCAAATAGCACTGGCGTCTGTTCCCAGCAAATACAGTGTATTGGACTGAAGAGGATCTACTGTTCTTGTCAGTTTCCTATGCAGAGTTGAACTAGATATAGCCCGTGTTGTAGGAAGCACAGTTTTTTTTTCTGAGCAAGCTCACTGTTTTGGCCCTATAGGAAACACAGTAGAGTAGAAGAGTGCTCTTTTCTCAAAAGCAGAGTGTGTTTATTGTAAGGCGAGCTAGCGTTTGTTTCCCAGTCCTAAATGGAGTTGAATCACATGCAGTTTTTGGTCCTACAAGCAAGAGTTGTTTTCTGGTAAGGAAAGTCACTATTGTGCTCCCATTGCCACACACAGTGCAAATCGGACTCGCGTTTGTTCCCGTCAAGTACAGTGTATTGGACTGAAGAGGAGCTACTGTTCTTGTCAGTTTCCTAAGCAGAGTTGAACTAGATATGGCCTGTGTGTGTAGGAAGCACAGTTCTTTTGTTCTGAGCAAGCTCGCTGTTCGGACCCAATAGGAAACACCGTAGAGTAGAAGAGTGCCCTTTTCTCAAAAGCATAGTGTGTTTCTTGTAAGGCGAGCTAGCGTTTGTTTCCCTGTCTTAAATGGATTTGAATCACATGCAGTTTCTGGTCCAACGAGCAAGAGTTGTTTTCTGGTAAGAAGAGTCACTATTGCGCTCCCATTGTCATACACAGGGCAAATAGCACTGGCGTCTGTTCCCAGCATGTACAGTGTATTGGACTGAAGAGGATCTACTGTTCTTTTCAGTTTCCTAAGCAGAATTGAACTAGATATGACCGTGTGTGTAGGAAGCACAGTTCTTTTGTTCTGAGCATGCTCACTGTTCTGGCCCTATAGGAAACACAGTAGAGTAGAAGAGTGATCGTTTCTCAAAAGCAGAGTGTATTTCTTGTAAGGCGAGCTAGCGTTTGTTTCCCAGTTCTAAATGGAGTTGAATCACATGCAGTTTCTGGTCCTACGAGCAAGAGTCGTTTTCTGGTAGGAAAGTCAATATTGTACTCCCATTGCCACACACAGTGCAAATAGCACTCGCGTCTGTTCCCAGCCAGTACAATGTATTGGACTGAAGAGGAGCTACTGTTCTTGTCAGTTTCCTAAGCAGTGTAAATAGATATGGCCCGTGTGTGTAGGAATCACATTTCTTTTGTTCTGAGCAAGCTCACTTTTCGGACCCCATAGGAAACACATTAGAGTAGAAGAGTGCTCTTTTCTAAAAAGCAGAGTGTGTTTCTTGTAAGGAGAGCTTGCGTTTGTTTCCCAGTCCTAAATGGAGTTGAATCACATGCATTTTCTGGTCCTACGAGCAAGAGCTGTTTTCTGGTAAGAAGAGTCACTATTGTGCTCCCATCATCATACAAAAAGCAAATAGCACTGTCGTCTGTTCCCAGCATGTACAGTGTATTGGACTGAAAAGGATCTACTGTTCTTGTCAGTTTCCTAAGCAGAATTGATCTAGATATGGCCTTATGTGTAGGAAGCCCAGTTCTTTTGTTCTGAGCAAGCTCACTGTTCTGGCCCTATAGGAAACACAGTAGAGTAGAAGAGTGCTCTTTTCTCAAAAGCAGAGTGTGTTGCTTGTAAGGCGAGCTAGCGTTTGTATTCCAGTCCTAAATGGGAGTTTAAACACATGCAGTTTCTGGTCCTACGAGCAAGAATTGTTTTCTGGTAAGAAGAGTCACTATTGTGCTCCCTCTGTCATACACAGGGCAAATAGCACTGGCGTCTGTTCCCAGCAAATACAGTGTATTGGACTGAAGAGGATCTACTGTTCTTGTCAGTTTCCTAAGCAGAGTTGAACTAGATATAGCCCGTGTGTGTAGGAAGCACTGTTTTTTTTTTTTCTGAGCAAGCTCACTGTTTTGGCCCTATAGGAAACACAGTAGAGTAGAAGAGTGCTCTTTTCTCAAAAGCAGAGTGTGTTTCTTGTAAGGCGAGCTAGCGTTTGTTTCCCAGTCCTAAATGGAGTTGAATCACATGCAGTTTCTGGTCCTACGAGCAAGAGCGGTTTTCTGGTAAGAAGAGTCACTATTGTGCTCCCATTGTCATACACAGTGCAAATAGCACTGGCGTCGGTTCCCAGCATGTACAGTGTATTGGACTGAAGGGGATCTACTGTTCTTGTCAGTTTCCTAAGCAGAGTTGAACTAGATATAGCCCGTGTGTGTAGGAAGCACAGTTCTTTTGTTCTGAGCAAGCTGACTGTTCAGACACCATAGGAAACACAGTAGAGTAGAAGAGTGCTCTTTTCTCCAAAGCAGAGTGTGTTCCTAGTAAGGCGAGCTAGCGTTTGTTTCCCAGTCCTAAATGTAGTTGAATCCCATGCAGTATTTCGTCCTATGAGCAAGAGTTGTTTTCTGGTAAGAAGAGTCACTATTGTGCTCCCATTGCCATACACAGTGCAAATAGCACTGGCGTCTGTTCCCAGGAAGTAATGTGCATTTGACTGAACAGGAGCTACTGTTCTTGTAAGTTTCCTAAGCAGAGTTGAACTACATATGGCCCATGTGTGTAGGAATCACAGTTCTTTTGTACTGAGCAAGCTCACTGTACGGACCCCATAGGAAACACATTAGAGTAGAGGAGTGCTCTTTCCTTAAAAGCAGAGTTTGTTTCTTGTAAGGCCAGCTAGCGTTTGTTTCCTAGTCCTAAATGGAGTTGAATCACATGCAGTTTCTGGTCCTATGAGCAATAGTTGTTTTCTGGTAAGAAGAGTCACTATTGTGCTCCCATTGTCATACAAAAAGCAAATAGCACTGTCGTCTGTTCCCAGCATGTACAGTGTATTGGACTGAAAAGGATCTACTGTTCTTGTCAGTTTCCTAAGCAGAATTGATCTAGATATGGCCGTATGTGTAGGAAGCACAGTTCTTTTGTTCTGAGCAAGCTCACTGTTCTGGCCCTATAGCAAACACAGTAGAGTAGAAGAGTGCTCTTTTCTCAAAAGCAGAGTGTGTTGCTTGTAATGCGAGCTAGCGTTTGTTTTCCAGTCCTAAATGGGAGTTTAAACACATGCAGTTTCTGGTCCTATGAGCAAGAATTGTTTTCTGGTAAGAAGAGTCACTATTGTGCTCCCTCTGTCATACACAGGGCAAATAGCACTGGCGTCTGTTCCCAGCAAATACAGTGTATTGGACTGAAGAGGATCTACTGTTCTTGTCAGTTTCCTATGCAGAGTTGAACTAGATATAGCCCGTGTTGTAGGAAGCACAGTTTTTTTTTCTGAGCAAGCTCACTGTTTTGGCCCTATAGGAAACACAGTAGAGTAGAAGAGTGCTCTTTTCTCAAAAGCAGAGTGTGTTTATTGTAAGGCGAGCTAGCGTTTGTTTCCCAGTCCTAAATGGAGTTGAATCACATGCAGTTTTTGGTCCTACAAGCAAGAGTTGTTTTCTGGTAAGGAAAGTCACTATTGTGCTCCCATTGCCACACACAGTGCAAATCGGACTCGCGTTTGTTCCCGTCAAGTACAGTGTATTGGACTGAAGAGGAGCTACTGTTCTTGTCAGTTTCCTAAGCAGAGTTGAACTAGATATGGCCTGTGTGTGTAGGAAGCACAGTTCTTTTGTTCTGAGCAAGCTCGCTGTTCGGACCCAATAGGAAACACCGTAGAGTAGAAGAGTGCCCTTTTCTCAAAAGCATAGTGTGTTTCTTGTAAGGCGAGCTAGCGTTTGTTTCCCTGTCTTAAATGGATTTGAATCACATGCAGTTTCTGGTCCAACGAGCAAGAGTTGTTTTCTGGTAAGAAGAGTCACTATTGCGCTCCCATTGTCATACACAGGGCAAATAGCACTGGCGTCTGTTCCCAGCATGTACAGTGTATTGGACTGAAGAGGATCTACTGTTCTTTTCAGTTTCCTAAGCAGAATTGAACTAGATATGACCGTGTGTGTAGGAAGCACAGTTCTTTTGTTCTGAGCATGCTCACTGTTCTGGCCCTATAGGAAACACAGTAGAGTAGAAGAGTGATCGTTTCTCAAAAGCAGAGTGTGTTTCTTGTAAGGCGAGCTAGAGTTTGTTTCCCAGTTCTAAATGGAGTTGAATCACATGCAGTTTCTGGTCCTACGAGCAAGAGTCGTTTTCTGGTAGGAAAGTCAATATTGTACTCCCATTGCCACACACAGTGCAAATAGCACTCGCGTCTGTTCCCAGCCAGTACAATGTATTGGACTGAAGAGGAGCTACTGTTCTTGTCAGTTTCTTAAGCAGTGTCAATAGATATGGCCCGTTTGTGTAGGAAGCACATTTCTTTTGTTCTGAGCAAGCTCACTTTTCGGACCCCATTAGAAACACATTAGAGTAGAAGAGTGCTCTTTTTTTTTTTTTTTTTTTTTTTTTGGTTTTTTGAGACAGGGTTTCTCTGTGTAGCTTTGCGCCTTTCCTGGAACTCGCTTTGGAGACCAGGCTGGCCTTGAACTCACAGAGATCCGCCTGGCTCTGCCTCCCGAGTGCTGGGATTAAAGGCGTGCGCCACCACTGCCCGGCGAGTGCTCTTTTCTAAAAAGCAGAGTGTGTTTCTTGTAAGGAGAGCTTGCGTTTGTTTCCCAGTCCTAAATGGAGTTGAATCCCATGCATTTTCTAGTCCTACGAGCAAGAGCTGTTTTCTGGTAAGAAGAGTCACTATTGTGCTCCCATTGTCATACACAGTGCAAATAGCACTGGCGTCTGTTCCCAGCATGTACAGTGTATTGGAGTGAAGGGGATCTACTGTTCTTGTCAGTTTCCCAAACAGAATTGAACTAGATATGGTCGTGTGTGTAGGAAGCAAAGTTTTTTTGTTCTGAGCCAGCTTACTCTTTTGGCCCTATAGGAAACACAGCAGAGTAGATGAGTGTTCTTTTCTCAAAAGTAGAGTGTGTTTCTTGTAAGGCGAGCTAGCGTTTGTTTTCCAGTCCTAAATGGAGTTGAATCACATGCAGTTGTTTGTCCCACGAGTAAGAGTTGTTTTCTGCTAAGGAAAGTCACTATTGTGCTCCCATTGCCATACACAGTGCAAATAGCACTCGTGTCTGTTCCCAGCAAGTACAGTGTATTGGACTGAAGTGGAGCTACTATTCTTGTCAGTTTCCTAAGCAGAGTTAAACTATTTATGGCCCGTGTGTGTAGGAAGCACATTTCTTTTGTTCTGAGCAAGCTCACTGTTCGGACCACATAGAAAACACAGTAGAGTAGAAGAGTGCTCTTTTCTCAAAAGCAGAGTGTGTTGCTTGTAAGGCGAGCTAGCATTTGTTTCCCATTCCTAAATGGGAGTTGAATCACATGCATTTTCTGGTCCTTCGAGCAAGAGTTGCTTTCTGGGAAGAAGAGTCACTATTGTGCTCACACTGTCATACACAGGGCAAATAGCACTGGCGTCTGTTCCCAGCATGTACAGTGTATTGGACTGAAGAGGAGCTACTGTTCTTGTCAGTTTCCTAAGCAGAGTTGAACTAGATATGGCCGTGTGTGTAGGAAGCACAGTTCTTTTGTTCTGAGCAAGCTCACTGTTCGGAACCCATAGGAAAAACAGTAGAGTAGAAGAGTGCTCTTTTCTCCAAAGCAGAGTGTGTTTCTTGCAATGCGAGCTAGCGTTTGTTTCCCAGTCCTAAATGGAGTTGAATCACATGCAGTTTTTGGTCCCACGAGAAGAGTTGTTTTCTGGTAAGGAAAGTCACTATTCGCTCCCTATCTCATACACAGAGAAAATAGCACACGTGTCTTTTCCCAGCAAGTACAGTGTATTGGACTGAAGAGGAGCTACTGTTCTTGCCAGATTCCTAAGCACAGTTGAACTAGATATTGCCCGTGTGTGTAGGAAGCACAGTTCTTTTGTTCTGAGCAAGCTCAATGTTCAGGCCCTATAGGAAACACAGTAGAGTAGAATACTGCTCTTTTCTCAAAAGCAGAGTGTGTTTCTTGAAAGGCAAGCTAGCGTTTGTTTCCCAGTCCTAAATGGAGTTGAATCACATGCAGTTTCTGGTCCGACGAGCAAGAGTTGTTTTCTGGTAAGAAGAGTCACTATTGCGCTCCCATTGCCATACACAGTGCAAATAGCACTGGTGTCTGTTCCATGCATGTACATTGTATTGCACTGAAGAGGATCTACTGTTCTTGTCAGTTTCCTAAGCAGAGTTGAACCTGATATGGCCGTGTGTGTAGGAAGCACAGTTCTTTTGTTCTGAGCAAGCTCACTGTTCTGGCCATATAGGAAACACATTAGAGTAGAAGAGTGCTCTTTCCTAAAAAGCAGAGTTTGTTTCTTGTAAGGCCAGCTAGCGTTTGTTTCCCAGTCCTAAATGGAGTTGAATCACATGCAGTTTCTGGTCCTATGAGCAATAGTTGTTTTCTGGTAAGAAGAGTCACTATTGTGCTCCCATTGTCATACAAAAAGCAAATAGCACTGTCGTCTGTTCCCAGCATGTACAGTGTATTGGACTGAAAAGGATCTACTGTTCTTGTCAGTTTCCTAAGCAGAATTGATCTAGATATGGCCGTATGTGTAGGAAGCACAGTTCTTTTGTTCTGAGCAAGCTCACTGTTCTGGCCCTATAGGAAACACAGTAGAGTAGAAGAGTGCTCTTTTCTCAAAAGCAGAGTGTGTTGCTTGTAAGGCGAGATAGCGTTTGTTTTCCAGTCCTAAATGGGAGTTTAAACACATGCAGTTTCTGGTCCTACGAGCAAGAATTTTTTTCTGGTAAGAAGAGTCACTATTGTGCTCCCTCTGTCATACACAGGGCAAATAGCACTGGCGTCTGTTCCCAGCAAATACAGTGTATTGGACTGAAGAGGATCTACTGTTCTTGTCAGTTTCCTAAGCAGAGTTGAACTAGATATAGCCCGTGTGTGTAGGAAGCACAGTTTTTTTTTCTGAGCAAGCTCACTGTTTTGGCCCTATAGGAAACACAGTAGAGTAGAAGAGTGCTATTTTCTCAAAAGCAGAGTGTGTTTCTTGTAATGCAAGCTAGCGTTTGTTTCCCAGTCCTAAATGGAGTTGAATCACATGCAGTTTCTGGTCCGACGAGCAAGAGTTGTTTTCTGGTAAGAAGAGTCACTGTTGCGCTCCCATTGCCATACATAGTGCAAATAGCACTGGCGTCTGTTCCCAGCATGTACAGTGTATTGCACTGAAGAGGATCTACTGTTCTTGTCAGTTTCCTAAGCAGAGTTGAACTAGATAATAGCACGTGTGTAGGAAGCACAGTTCTTTGTTCTGAGCAAGCTGACTGTTCGGACCCCATAGGAAACACAGTAGAGTAAAAGAGTGCTCTTTTCTGAAAAGGAGAGTGTGTTTCTTGTAAGGCGAGCTAGCGTTTGTTTCCCAGTCCTAAATGGAGTTGAATCACATGCAGTTTCTGTTCCTACGAGCAAGAGTTGTTTTCTGGTAAGAAGAGTCACTATTGTGCTCCCATTGTCATACACAGGTCTAATAGCACTGGCGTCTGTTCCCAGCATGTACAGTGTATTGGACTTAAGAGGATCTACTGTTCTTGTCAGTTTCCTAAGCAGAATTGATCTAGATATGGCCCGTGTGTGTAGGAAGCACAGTTCTTTTGTTCTGAGCAAGCTCACTGTTTTGGCCCTATAGGAAATACAGTAGAGTAGAAGAGTGCTCTTTTCTCAAAAGCAGAGTGTGTTTCTTGTAAGGCGAGCTAGCGTTTGTTTCCCAGGCCTAAATGGAGTTGAATCACATGCAGTTTTTGGTCCTACAAGCAAGAGTTGTTTTCTGGTAAGGAAAGTCACTATTGTGCTCCCATTGCCACACACAGCGCAAATAGGACTCGCGTCTGTTCCCATCAAGTACAGTGTATTGGACTGAAGAGGAGCTACTGTTTTTGTCAGTTTCCTAAGCAGAGTTGAACTAGATATGGTCGTGTGTGTAGGAAGCACAGTTCTTTTGTTCTGAGCAAGCTCACTGTTCAGAACCCATAGGAAAAACAGTAGAGTAGAAGAGTGCTCTTTTCTCAAAAGCAGAGTGTGTTTCTTGTAATACGAGCTAGTGTTTGTTTCCCAGTCCTAAATGGAGTTGAATCACATGCAGTTTTTGGTCCCACGAGAAGAGTTGTTTTCTGGTAAGGAAAGGCACTATTCGCTCCCTTTCTCATACACAGAGCAAAAAGCACACGTGTCTTTTCCCAGCAAGTACAGTGTATTGGACTGAAGAAGAGCTACTGTTCTTGTCAGATTCCTAAGCACAGTTGAACTAGATAATGCCCGTCTGTGTGCGAAGCACAGTTCTTTTGTTCTGAGCAAGCTCAATGTTCAGGCCCTTTAGGAAACACATTAGAGTAGAATACTGCTCTTTTCTCAAAAGCAGAGTGTGTTTCTTGTAAGGCAAGCTAGCGTTTGTTTCCCAGTCCTAAATGGAGTTGAATCACATGCAGTTTCTGGTCCGACGAGCAAGAGTTGTTTTCTGGTAAGAAGAGTCACTCTTGCGCTCCCATTGCCATACACAGTGCAAATAGCACTGGCGTGTGTTCCCAGCATGTACAGTGTATTGCACTGAAGAGGATCTACTGTTCTTGTCAGTTTCCTAAGCAGAGTTGAACTAGATATAGCACGTGTGTAGGAAGCACAGTTCTTTTGTTCTGAGCAAGCTGACTGTTCGGAGACCATAGGAAACACAGTAGAGTAAAAGAGTGCTCTTTTCTGAAAAGGAGAGTGTGTTTATTGTAAGGCAAGCTAGCGTTTGTTTCCCAGTCCTGAATGGAGTTGAATCACATGCAGTTTCTGGTCCTACGAGGAAGAGTTGTTTTCTGGTAAGAAGAGTCACTATTGTGCTCCCATTGTCATACACAGGTCTAATAGCACTGGCGTCTGTTCCCAGCATGTACACTGTATTGGACTGAACAGGATCTACTGTTCTTGTCCGTTTCCTAAGCAGAATTGAACTAGATATGGCTGTGTGTGTAGGAAGCACAGTTCTTTTGTTCTGAGCAAGCTCACTGTTCTGGCCATATAGGAAACACATTAGAGTAGAATAGTGCTCTTTTCTCAAAAGCAGAGTGTGTTTCTTGTAAGGCGAGCTAGCGTTTGTTTCCCAGTCCTAAATGGAGTTGAATCACATGCAGTTTCTGGTCCTACGAGCAAGAGTTGTTTTCTGGTAAGAAGAGTCACTCTTGCACTCCCATTGCCATACACAGTGCAAATAGCACTGGCATCTGTTCCCAGCATGTACAGTGTATTGCACTGAAGAGGATCAACTGTTCTTGTCAGTTTCCTAAGCAGAGTTGAACTAGATATAGCCCGTGTGTGTAGGAAGCACAGCTCTTTTGTTCTGAGCAAGGTGACTGTTCGGACCCCATAGGAAACACAGTAGAGTAGAAGAGTGCTCTTTTCTCAAAAGCAGAGTGTGTTTCTTGTAAGGCGAGTTAGCGTTTGTTTCCCAGTCCTAAATGGAGTTGAATCACATGCAGTTTCTGGTCCCAGGAGCAAGAATTGTTTTCTGGTAAGAAGAGTCACTATTGTGCTCCCATTGTCATACACAGGCCAAATAGCACTGGGGTCTGTACCCAGCATGTACACTGTATTGGACTGAAGAGGATCTACTGTTCTTCTCATTTTCCTAAGCTGACTTGAACTAGATATGGCCGTGTGTGTAGGAAGCACAGTTCTTTTGTTCTGAGCAAGCTCACTGTTCTGGCCATATAGGAAACACATTAGAGTAGAATAGTGCTTTTTCTCAAAAGCAGAGTGTGTTTCTTTTAAGGCTAGCTATTGTTTGTTTCCCAGTCCTAAATGGAGTTGAATCCCATGCAGTTTCTGGTCCTACGAGCAAGAGTTGTTTTCTGGTATCAAGAGTCACTATTGTGATCCCATTGTCATACACAGGGCAAATAGCACTGGCGTCTGTTCCCAGCATGTACAGTGTATTGGACGGAAGAGGATCTACTGTTCTTGTCAGTTTCCTAAGCAGAATTGAACTAGCTATGGCCATGTGTGTAGGAAGCACATTTCTTTTCTTCTGAGCAAGCTCACTGTTCGGACCCCATAGGCAATACAGTAGAGTGGAAGAGTGCCCTTTTATCAAAAGCAGAGTGTGTTTCTTGTAAGGCGAGCTAGCGTTTGTTTCTCAGTCCTAAATGGAGTTGAATCACATGCAGTTTCTGGTCCTACGAGCAAGAGTTGTTTTCTGGTAAGAAGAGTCACTAGTGCGCTCCCATTTTCATACACAGGGCATATAACACTGGCATCTGTTCCCAGCATGTACAGTGTATTGGACTTAAGAGGATCTACTGTTCTTGTCAGTTTCCTAAGCAGAATTGATCTAGATATGGCCCGTGTGTGTAGGAAGCACAGTTCTTTTGTTCTGAGCAAGCTCACTGTTTTGGCCCTATAGGAAACACAGTAGAGTAGAAGAGTGCTCTTTTCTCAAAAGCAGAGTGTGTTTCTTGTAAGGCGAGCTAGCGTTTGTTTCCCAGTCCTAAATGGAGTTGAATCACATGCAGTTTTTGGTCCTACAAGCAAGAGTTGTTTTCTGGTAAGGAAAGTAACTATTGTGCTCCCATTGCCCCACACAGCGCAAATAGGACTCGAGTCTGTTCCCATCAAGTACAGTGTATTGGACTAAAGAGGAGCTACTGTTCTTGTCAGTTTCCTAAGCAGAGTTGAACTAGATATGGCCCGTGTGTGTAGGAAGCGCAGTTGTTTTGTTCTGAGCAAGCTCGCTGTTCGGACCCAATAGGAAACACCTTAGAGTAGAAGAGTGCCCTTTTCTCAAAAGCATAGTGTGTTTCTTGTAAGGCGAGCTAGCGTTTGTTTCCCTGTCCTAAATGGATTTGAATCACATGCAGTTTCTGGTCCAACGAGCAAGAGTTGTTTTCTTGTAAGAAGAGTTACTATTGCGCTCCCATTGTCATACACAGGGCAAATAGCACTGGCGTCTGTTCCCAGCATGTACAGTGTATTGGACTGAAGAGGAGCTACTGTTCTTGTCAGTTTCCTAAGCAGAATTGAACTAGATATGGCCGTGTGTGTAGGAAGCACAGTTCTTTGGTTCTGAGCATGCTCACTGTTCTGGCCCTATAGGAAACACAGTAGAGTAGAAGAGTGATCGTTTCTCAAAACTAGAGTGTGTTTCTTGTAAGGCGAGCTAGCGTTTGTTTCCCAGTTCTAAATGGAGTTGAATCACATGCATTTTCTGGTCCTACGAGCAAGAGTCGTTTTCTGTTAGGAAAGTCACTATTGTGCTCCCATTGCCACACACAGTGCAAATAGCACTCGTGTCTGTTCCCAGCCAGTACAGTGTATTGGACTGAAGAGGAGCTACTGTTCTTGTCAGTTTCCTAAGCAGAGTTGAACTAGATATGGCCCGTGTGTGTAGGAAGCACAGTTCTTTGTTCTGAGCAAGCACACTTTTCGGACCCCATAGGAAACACATTAGAGTAGAAGAGTGCTCTTTTCTAAAAAGCAGAGTGTGTTTCTTGTAAGGAGAGCTTGCGTTTGTTTCCCAGTCCTAAATGGAGTTGAATCACATGCAGTTTCTGGTCCTACGAGCAAGAGCTGTTTTCTGGTAAGAAGAGTCACTATTGTGCTCCCATTGTCATACATAGGGCAAATAGCACTGGCGTCTGTTCCCAGCATGTACACTGTATTGGACTGAAGAGGATCGACTGTTCTTTTCAGTTTCCTAAGCAGAATTGAACTAGATATGGCCGTGTGTGTAGGAAGCACAGATCTTTTGTTTTGAGCATGCTCACTGTTCTGCCCTATAGGAAACACAGTAGAGTAGAAGAGTGATCATTTCTCAAAAGCAGAGTGTGTTTCTTGTAAGGCGAGCTAGCGCTTGTTTCCCAGTCCTAAATGGGAGTTGAATCACATGCAGTTTCTGGTCTTACGAGCAAGAATTGTTTTCTGGTAAGAAGAGTCACTATTGTGCTCCCATGGTCATACACAGGGCAAATAGCACAGGCGTCTGTTCCCAGCAAATACAGTGTATTGGACTGAAGAGGAGCTACTGTTCTTGTCAGTTTCCTAAGCAGAGTTGAACTAGATATGGCCGTGTGTGTAGGAAGCACAGTTTTTTTGTTCTGAGCAAGCTCACTGTTTTGGCCCTATAGGAAACACAGCAGAGTAGAAGAGTGTTCCTTTCTCAAAAGTAGAGTGTGTTTCTTGTAAGGCGAGCTAGCGTTTGTTTCCCAGTACTAAATGGAGTTGAATCCCATGCAGTTTCTGGTCCTACGAGCAACAGTTGTTTTCTGGTATCAAGAGTCACTATTGTGCTCCCATTGTCATACACAGGGCAAATAGCACTGGCGTCTGTTCCCAGCATGTACAGTGTATTGGACGGAAGAGGATCTACTGTTCTTGTCAGTTTTCTAAGCAGAATTGAGCTAGCTATGGTCCTGTGTGTAGGAAGCACAGTTCTTTTGTTCTGAGCAAGCTCACTGTTCTGGCCCCATAGGAAACACAGTACAGTAGAAGAGTGATCGTTTCTCAAAAGCAGAGTGTGTTTCTTGTAAGGCGAGCTAACGTTTGTTTCCCAGTCCTAAATGGAGTTGAATCACATGCAGTTTCTGGTCCTATGAGCAAGAGTAGTTTTCTGGTAAGAAGAGTCACTATTTCGCTCCCATTGTCATACACAGGGCAAATAGCACTGGCGTCTGCTCCCAGCAATTACAGTGTATTGGACTGAAGAGGAGCTACTGTTCTTGTCAGTTTCGTAAGCAGATTTGAACTAGATATAGCCCGTGTGTGTATGAAGCACAGTTCTTTTGTTCTGAGCAAGCTCACTGTTCGGACCCCACAGGAAACACGGTAGAGTAGAGGAGTGCCCTTTTCTCAAAAGCAGAGTGTGTTTCTTGTAAGGCGTGCTCGCATTTGTTTCCCAGTCCTAAATGTAGTTGAATCACATGCAGTTTCTCCTCCTACGAGCAAGAGTTGTTTTCTGGTAAGAAGAGTCACTATTGTGCTCCCTTTGTCATACACAGGGCAAATAGCACTGGCGTCTGTTCCCAGCATGTACAGTGTATAGGACTGAAGAGGATCTCCTGTTCTTGTCAGTTTCCTAAGCAGAGTTTAACTAGATATGGCCGTCTGTGTAGGAAGCACAGTTCTTTTGTTCTGAGCAAGCTCACTGTTGTGGCCCAATAAGAAAAACAGTATAGTGGAAGAGTTCTCTTTTCTCAAAACACAGAGTGTCTTTCTTGTAAGGCGAGCTAGTGTTTGTTTCCCAGTCCTAAATGGAGTTGAATCACAGGCAGTTTCTGGTCCTATGAGCAAGAGTTGTTTTCTAGTAAAAATAGTCACTTTTGTGCTCCAATTGTCATACACAGGGCAAATAGCACTGGTTTCTGTTCCCAGCATATACAGTGTATTGCACTGAAGAGGAGCTACGGTTCTTGTCAGTTCCTAAGCAGAGTTGAACTAGATATGGCCCGTGTGTGTAGGAAGCACAGTCCTTTTGTTCTGAGCTAGCTCACTGTTCGGACCCCATAGGCAACACAGTAGAGTAGAAGAGTGCTCTTTTCTCAGAAGCAGAGTGTGTTTCTTGGAAGGCGAGCTAGTGTTTGTTTCCCAGTCCTAAATGGAGTTGAATCACATGCAGTTTCTGGTCCTACGAGCAAGAGTTGTTTTCTGGTAACAAGAGTCACTATTGAGCTCCCATTGTCATACACAGGGCAAATAGCACTGTCGTCTGTTCAGAGCATGTACAGTGTATTGGACTTAAGAGGATCTACTGTTCTTGTCAGTTTCCTAAGCAGAGTTGAACTAGATATGGCCCGTGTGTGTATGAAGCACAGTTCTTTTGTTCTGAGCAAGCTCACTATTTTGGCCCTATATGAAACACAGTAGAGTAGAAGAGTGCTCTTTCCTAAAAAGCAGAGTGTGTTTCTTGTAAGGCGAGCTAGCGTTGGTTTCCCAGTCCTAAATGGAGTTGAATCACATGCAGTTTCTGGTCCCACGAGCAAGAGTTGTTTTCTGGTAAGAAGAGTCACTATTGTGCTCCCATTGTCATACACAGGGCAAATAGCACTGGCGTCTGTTCCCAGCATGTACACTGTATTGGACTGAAGGGGATCTACTGTTCTTGTCATTTTCCTAAGCTGAGTTGAACTAGATATGGCCGTGTGTGTAGGAAGCACAGTTTTTTTTTGTTCTGAGCAAGCTCACTGTTCTGGCCATATAGGAAACACATTAGAGTAGAATAGTGCTCTTTTCTCAAAAGCAGAGTGTGTTTCTTTTAAGGCTAGCTATTGTTTGTTTCCCAGTCCTAAATGGAGTTGAATCCCATGCAGTTTCTGGTCCTACGAGCAAGAGTTGTTTTCTGGTATCAAGAGTCACTATTGTGCTCCCATTGTCATACACAGGGCAAATAGCACTGGCGTCTGTTCCCAGCATGTACAGTGTATTGGACGGAAGAGTATCCACTGTTCTTGTCAGTTTCCTAAGCAGAATTGAACTAGCTATGGCCGTTTGTGTAGGAAGCACATTTCTTTTCTTCTGAGCAAGCTCACTGTTCGGACCCCATAGGAAATACAGTAGAGTGGAAGAGTGCCCTTTTATCAAAAGCAGAGTGTGTTTCTTGTAAGGCTAGCTAGCGTTTGTTTCTCAGTCCTAAATGGAGTTGAATCACATGCAGTTTTTGGTCCTACGAGCAAGAGTTGTTTTCTGGTAAGAAGAGTCACTAGTGCGCTCCCATTGTCATACACAGGGCATATAGCACTGGCATCTGTTCCCAGCATGTACAGTGTATTGGACTTAAGAGGATCTACTGTTCTTGTCAGTTTCCTAAGCAGAATTGATCTAGATATGGCCCGTGTGTGTAGGAAGCACAGTTGTTTTGTTCTGAGCAAGCTCGCTGTTCGGACCCAATAGGAAACACCGTAGAGTAGAAGAGTGCCCTTTTCTCAAAAGCATAGTGTGTTTCTTGTAAGGCGAGCTAGCGTTTGTTTCTTTGTCCTAAATGGATTTGAATCACATGCAGTTTCTGGTCCAACGAGCAAGAGTTGTTTTCTGGTAAGAAGAGTCACTATTGTGCTCCCATTGTCATACACAGGGCAAATAGCACTGTCGTCTGTTCCCAGCATGTACAGTGTATTGGACTGAAGAGGATCTACTGTTCTTGTCAGTTTCCTAAGCAGAATTGAACTAGATATGGCCGTGTGTAGGTAGCACAGTTCTTTTGTTCTGAGCATGCTCACTGTTCTGGCCCTATACGAAACACAGTAGAGTAGAAGAGTGATCGTTTCTCAAAAGTAGAGTGTGTTTCTTGTAAGGCGAGCTAGCGTTTGTTTCCCAGTTCTAAATGGAGTTGAATCACATGCAGTTTCTGGTCCTACGAGCAAGAGTCGTTTTCTGGTAGGAAAGTCACTATTGTGCTCCCATTGCCACACACAGTGCAAATAGCACTGGCTTCTGTTCCCAGCCAGTACAGTGTATTGGACTGAAGAGGAGCTATTGTTCTTGTCAGTTTCCTAAGCAGAGTTGAACTAGATATGGCCCGTGTGTGTAGGAAGCACAGTTCTTTTGTTCTGAGCAAGCTCATTTTTCGGACCCCATAGGAAACACAGTAGAGTAGAAGAGTGCTCTTTTCTAAAAAGCAGAGTGTGTTTCTTGTAAGGAGAGCTTGCGTTTGTTTCCCAGTCCTAAATGGAGTTGAATCACATGCAGTTTCTCGTCCTACGAGCAAGAGCTGTTTTCTGGTAAGAAGAGTCACTATTGTGCTCCCATTGTCATACAAAGGGCAAACAGCACTGGCGTCTCTTCCCAGCATGTACAGTGTATTGGACTGAAGAGGATCGACTGTTCTTGTCAGTTTCCTAAGAAGAGTTGGAATAGATATGGCCCGTGTGTGTAGGAAGCACAGTTCTTTTGTTCTGAGCAAGCTCAATGTTCTGGCCATATAGGAAACACATTAGAGTAGAATAGTGCTCTTTTCTCAAAAGCAGAGTGTGTTTCTTGTAAGGCGAGCTAGCGTTTGTTTCCCAGTCCAAAATCGAGTTGAATCACATGCAGTTTCTGGTCCTACGAGCAAGGGATGTTTTCTGGTAAGGAAAATCACTATTGTGCTCCCTTTGCCATAAACAGTGCTAATAGCACTCACGTCTGTTCCCATCAAGTACAGTGTATTGTACTGAAGAGGAGCTACTGTTCTTGTCAGTTTCCTAAGCAGAGTTGAACTAGATATGGCCCATGTGTGTAGGAAGCACAGTTGTTTTGTTCTGAGCAAGCTCGCTGTTCGGACACAATAGGAAACACCGTAGAGTAGAAGAGTGCCCTTTTCTCAAAAGCATAGTGTGTTTCTTGTAAGGCGAGCTAGCGTTTGTTTCCCTGTCCTAAATGGATTTGAATCACATGCAGTTTCTGGTCCAACGAGCAAGAGTTGTTTTCTGGTAAGAAGAGTCACTATTGTGCTCCCATGGTCATACACAGGGCAAATAGCACGGGCGTCTGTTCCCAGCAAATACAGTGTATTAGACTGAATAGGAGCTACTGTTCTTGTCAGTTTCCTAAGCAGAGTTGAACTAGATATAGCCCGTGTGTAGGAAGCACAGTTCTTTTTTTCTGAGCAAGCTCACTGTTTTGGCCCTATAGGAAACACAGTAGAGTAGAAGAGTGCTCTTTTCTCAAAAGCAGAGTATGTTTCTTGTAAGGCGAGCTAGCATTTGTTTCCCAGTCCTAAATGGAGTTGAATCACATGCCGTTTTTGGTCCTACAAGCAAGAGTTGTTTTCTGATAAGGAAAGTCACTATTGTGCTCCCATTGCTACACACAGTGCAAATAACACTCACGTCTGTTCCCAGCCAGTACAGTGTATTGGACTGAAGAGGAGTTACTGTTCTTGTCAGTTTCCTAAGCAGAGTTGAACTAGATATGGCCTGTGTGTGTAGGAAACACAGTTCTTTTGTTTTGAGCAAGCTCACTTTTCGGACCCCATAGGAAACACATTAGAGTAGAAGAGTGCTCTTTTCTAAAAAGCAGAGTGTGTTTCTTGTAAGGAGAGCTTGCGTTTGTTTCCCAGTCCTAAATGGAGTTGAATCACATGCAGTTTCTGGTCCTACGAGCAAGAGCTGCTCTCTGATAAGAAGAGTCACTATTGTGCTCCCATTGTCATACACAGTGCAAATAGCACTGGCGTCTGTTCCCAGCATGTACAGTGTATTGGACTGAAGGGGATCTACTGTTCTTGTCAGTTTCCTAAACAGAATTGAACTAGATATGGCTGTGTGTGTGTAAGAAGCACAGTTTTTTTGTTCTGAGCAAGCTCACTGTTTTGGCCCTATAGGAAACACAGCAGAGTAGAAGAGTGTTCTTTTCTCAAAAGTAGAGTGTGTTTCTTGTAAGGCAAGCTAGCGTTTGTTTCCCAGTCCTAAATGGAGTTGAATCACATGCAGTTTTTGGTCCTACCAGCAAGAGTTGTTTTCTGGTAAGAAGAGTCACTCTTGCGCTCCCATTGCCATACACAGTGCAAATAGCACTGGCATCTGTCCCCAGCATGTACAGTGTATTGGACTGAAGAGGATCTACTGTTTTTGTCAGTTTCCTAAGCAGAGTTGAACTAGATATAGCCCGTGTGTGTAGGAAGCACAGCTCTTTTGTTCTGAGCAAGCTGACTGTTCGGACCCCATAGGAAACACAGTAGAGTAGAAGAGTGCTCTTTCCTAAAAAGCAGAGTGTGTTTCTTGTAAGGCGAGCTAGCGTTGGTTTCCCAGTCCTAAATGGAGTTGAATCACATGCAGTTTCTGGTCCCACGAGCAAGAGTTGTTTTCTGGTAAGAAGAGTCACTATTGTGCTCCCATTGTCATACACAGGGCAAATAGCACTGGCGTCTGTTCCCAGCATGTACACTGTATTGGACTGAAGGGGATCTACTGTTCTTGTCATTTTCCTAAGCTGAGTTGAACTAGATATGGCCCGTGTGTGTAGGAAGCACAGTTTTTTTTTGTTCTGAGCAAGCTCACTGTTCTGGCCATATAGGAAACACATTAGAGTAGAATAGTGCTCTTTTCTCAAAAGCAGAGTGTGTTTCTTTTAAGGCTAGGTATTGTTTGTTTCCCAGTCCTAAATGGAGTTGAATCCCATGCAGTTTCTGGTCCTACGAGCAAGAGTTGTTTTCTGGTATCAAGAGTCACTATTGTGCTCCCATTGTCATACACAGGGCAAATAGCACTGGCGTCTGTTCCCAGCATGTACAGTGTATTGGACGGAAGAGTATCCACTGTTCTTGTCAGTTTCCTAAGCAGAATTGAACTAGCTATGGCCGTTTGTGTAGGAAGCACATTTCTTTTCTTCTGAGCAAGCTCACTGTTCGGACCCCATAGGAAATACAGTAGAGTGCAAGAGTGCCCTTTTATCAAAAGCAGAGTGTGTTTCTTGTAAGGCTAGCTAGCGTTTGTTTCTCAGTCCTAAATGGAGTTGAATCACATGCAGTTTTTGGTCCTACGAGCAAGAGTTGTTTTCTGGTAAGAAGAGTCACTAGTGCGCTCCCATTGTCATACACAGGGCATATAGCACTGGCATCTGTTCCCAGCATGTACAGTGTATTGGACTTAAGAGGATCTACTGTTCTTGTCAGTTTCCTAAGCAGAATTGATCTAGATATGGCTGTGTGTGTAGGAAGCACAGTTCTTTTGTTCTGAGCAAGCTCCCTGTTTTGGCCCTATAGGAAACACAGTAGAGTAGAATAGTGCTCTTCTCTCAAAAGCAGAGTGTGTTTCTTGTAAGGCGAGCTAGCGTTTGTTTCCCAGTCCTAAATGGAGTTGAATCACATGCATTTTTTGGTCCTACAAGCAAGAGTTGTTTTCTGGTAAGGAAAGTCACTATTGTGCTCCCATTGCCACACACAGCGCAAATAGGACTCGCGTCTGTTCCCATCAAGTACAGTGTATTGGACTGAAGAGTAGCTACTGTTCTTGTCAGTTTCCTAAGCAGAGTTGAACTAGATATGGCCCGTGTGTGTAGGAAGCACAGTTCTTTTGTTCTGAGCAAGCTCATTTTTCGGACCCCATAGGAAACACAGTAGAGTAGAAGAGTGCTCTTTTCTAAAAAGCAGAGTGTGTTTCTTGTAAGGAGAGCTTGCGTTTGTTTCCCAGTCCTAAATGGAGTTGAATCACATGCAGTTTCTCGTCCTACGAGCAAGAGCTGTTTTCTGGTAAGAAGAGTCACTATTGTGCTCCCATTGTCATACAAAGGGCAAACAGCACTGGCGTCTCTTCCCAGCATGTACAGTGTATTGGACTGAAGAGGATCGACTGTTCTTGTCAGTTTCCTAAGAAGAGTTGGAATAGATATGGCCCGTGTGTGTAGGAAGCACAGTTCTTTTGTTCTGAGCAAGCTCAATGTTCTGGCCATATAGGAAACACATTAGAGTAGAATAGTGCTCTTTTCTCAAAAGCAGAGTGTGTTTCTTGTAAGGCGAGCTAGCGTTTGTTTCCCAGTCCAAAATCGAGTTGAATCACATGCAGTTTCTGGTCCTACGAGCAAGGGATGTTTTCTGGTAAGGAAAATCACTATTGTGCTCCCTTTGCCATAAACAGTGCTAATAGCACTCACGTCTGTTCCCATCAAGTACAGTGTATTGTACTGAAGAGGAGCTACTGTTCTTGTCAGTTTCCTAAGCAGAGTTGAACTAGATATGGCCCATGTGTGTAGGAAGCACAGTTGTTTTGTTCTGAGCAAGCTCGCTGTTCGGACACAATAGGAAACACCGTAGAGTAGAAGAGTGCCCTTTTCTCAAAAGCATAGTGTGTTTCTTGTAAGGCGAGCTAGCGTTTGTTTCCCTGTCCTAAATGGATTTGAATCACATGCAGTTTCTGGTCCAACGAGCAAGAGTTGTTTTCTGGTAAGAAGAGTCACTATTGTGCTCCCATGGTCATACACAGGGCAAATAGCACGGGCGTCTGTTCCCAGCAAATACAGTGTATTAGACTGAATAGGAGCTACTGTTCTTGTCAGTTTCCTAAGCAGAGTTGAACTAGATATAGCCCGTGTGTAGGAAGCACAGTTCTTTTTTTCTGAGCAAGCTCACTGTTTTGGCCCTATAGGAAACACAGTAGAGTAGAAGAGTGCTCTTTTCTCAAAAGCAGAGTATGTTTCTTGTAAGGCGAGCTAGCATTTGTTTCCCAGTCCTAAATGGAGTTGAATCACATGCCGTTTTTGGTCCTACAAGCAAGAGTTGTTTTCTGATAAGGAAAGTCACTATTGTGCTCCCATTGCTACACACAGTGCAAATAACACTCACGTCTGTTCCCAGCCAGTACAGTGTATTGGACTGAAGAGGAGTTACTGTTCTTGTCAGTTTCCTAAGCAGAGTTGAACTAGATATGGCCTGTGTGTGTAGGAAACACAGTTCTTTTGTTTTGAGCAAGCTCACTTTTCGGACCCCATAGGAAACACATTAGAGTAGAAGAGTGCTCTTTTCTAAAAAGCAGAGTGTGTTTCTTGTAAGGAGAGCTTGCGTTTGTTTCCCAGTCCTAAATGGAGTTGAATCACATGCAGTTTCTGGTCCTACGAGCAAGAGCTGCTCTCTGATAAGAAGAGTCACTATTGTGCTCCCATTGTCATACACAGTGCAAATAGCACTGGCGTCTGTTCCCAGCATGTACAGTGTATTGGACTGAAGGGGATCTACTGTTCTTGTCAGTTTCCTAAACAGAATTGAACTAGATATGGCCGTGTGTGTAAGAAGCACAGTTTTTTTGTTCTGAGCAAGCTCACTGTTTTGGCCCTATAGGAAACACAGCAGAGTAGAAGAGTGTTCTTTTCTCAAAAGTAGAGTGTGTTTCTTGTAAGGCAAGCTAGCGTTTGTTTCCCAGTCCTAAATGGAGTTGAATCACATGCAGTTTTTGGTCCTACCAGCAAGAGTTGTTTTCTGGTAAGAAGAGTCACTCTTGCGCTCCCATTGCCATACACAGTGCAAATAGCACTGGCATCTGTCCCCAGCATGTACAGTGTATTGGACTGAAGAGGATCTACTGTTTTTGTCAGTTTCCTAAGCAGAGTTGAACTAGATATAGCCCGTGTGTGTAGGAAGCACAGCTCTTTTGTTCTGAGCAAGCTGACTGTTCGGACCCCATAGGAAACACAGTAGAGTAGAAGAGTGCTCTTTCCTAAAAAGCAGAGTGTGTTTCTTGTAAGGCGAGCTAGCGTTGGTTTCCCAGTCCTAAATGGAGTTGAATCACATGCAGTTTCTGGTCCCACGAGCAAGAGTTGTTTTCTGGTAAGAAGAGTCACTATTGTGCTCCCATTGTCATACACAGGGCAAATAGCACTGGCGTCTGTTCCCAGCATGTACACTGTATTGGACTGAAGGGGATCTACTGTTCTTGTCATTTTCCTAAGCTGAGTTGAACTAGATATGGCCGTGTGTGTAGGAAGCACAGTTTTTTTTTGTTCTGAGCAAGCTCACTGTTCTGGCCATATAGGAAACACATTAGAGTAGAATAGTGCTCTTTTCTCAAAAGCAGAGTGTGTTTCTTTTAAGGCTAGCTATTGTTTGTTTCCCAGTCCTAAATGGAGTTGAATCCCATGCAGTTTCTGGTCCTACGAGCAAGAGTTGTTTTCTGGTATCAAGAGTCACTATTGTGCTCCCATTGTCATACACAGGGCAAATAGCACTGGCGTCTGTTCCCAGCATGTACAGTGTATTGGACGGAAGAGTATCCACTGTTCTTGTCAGTTTCCTAAGCAGAATTGAACTAGCTATGGCCGTTTGTGTAGGAAGCACATTTCTTTTCTTCTGAGCAAGCTCACTGTTCGGACCCCATAGGAAATACAGTAGAGTGGAAGAGTGCCCTTTTATCAAAAGCAGAGTGTGTTTCTTGTAAGGCTAGCTAGCGTTTGTTTCTCAGTCCTAAATGGAGTTGAATCACATGCAGTTTTTGGTCCTACGAGCAAGAGTTGTTTTCTGGTAAGAAGAGTCACTAGTGCGCTCCCATTGTCATACACAGGGCATATAGCACTGGCATCTGTTCCCAGCATGTACAGTGTATTGGACTTAAGAGGATCTACTGTTCTTGTCAGTTTCCTAAGCAGAATTGATCTAGATATGGCCCGTGTGTGTAGGAAGCACAGTTGTTTTGTTCTGAGCAAGCTCGCTGTTCGGACCCAATAGGAAACACCGTAGAGTAGAAGAGTGCCCTTTTCTCAAAAGCATAGTGTGTTTCTTGTAAGGCGAGCTAGCGTTTGTTTCTTTGTCCTAAATGGATTTGAATCACATGCAGTTTCTGGTCCAACGAGCAAGAGTTGTTTTCTGGTAAGAAGAGTCACTATTGTGCTCCCATTGTCATACACAGGGCAAATAGCACTGTCGTCTGTTCCCAGCATGTACAGTGTATTGGACTGAAGAGGATCTACTGTTCTTGTCAGTTTCCTAAGCAGAATTGAACTAGATATGGCCGTGTGTAGGTAGCACAGTTCTTTTGTTCTGAGCATGCTCACTGTTCTGGCCCTATACGAAACACAGTAGAGTAGAAGAGTGATCGTTTCTCAAAAGTAGAGTGTGTTTCTTGTAAGGCGAGCTAGCGTTTGTTTCCCAGTTCTAAATGGAGTTGAATCACATGCAGTTTCTGGTCCTACGAGCAAGAGTCGTTTTCTGGTAGGAAAGTCACTATTGTGCTCCCATTGCCACACACAGTGCAAATAGCACTGGCTTCTGTTCCCAGCCAGTACAGTGTATTGGACTGAAGAGGAGCTATTGTTCTTGTCAGTTTCCTAAGCAGAGTTGAACTAGATATGGCCCGTGTGTGTAGGAAGCACAGTTCTTTTGTTCTGAGCAAGCTCATTTTTCGGACCCCATAGGAAACACAGTAGAGTAGAAGAGTGCTCTTTTCTAAAAAGCAGAGTGTGTTTCTTGTAAGGAGAGCTTGCGTTTGTTTCCCAGTCCTAAATGGAGTTGAATCACATGCAGTTTCTCGTCCTACGAGCAAGAGCTGTTTTCTGGTAAGAAGAGTCACTATTGTGCTCCCATTGTCATACAAAGGGCAAACAGCACTGGCGTCTCTTCCCAGCATGTACAGTGTATTGGACTGAAGAGGATCGACTGTTCTTGTCAGTTTCCTAAGAAGAGTTGGAATAGATATGGCCCGTGTGTGTAGGAAGCACAGTTCTTTTGTTCTGAGCAAGCTCAATGTTCTGGCCATATAGGAAACACATTAGAGTAGAATAGTGCTCTTTTCTCAAAAGCAGAGTGTGTTTCTTGTAAGGCGAGCTAGCGTTTGTTTCCCAGTCCAAAATCGAGTTGAATCACATGCAGTTTCTGGTCCTACGAGCAAGGGATGTTTTCTGGTAAGGAAAATCACTATTGTGCTCCCTTTGCCATAAACAGTGCTAATAGCACTCACGTCTGTTCCCATCAAGTACAGTGTATTGTACTGAAGAGGAGCTACTGTTCTTGTCAGTTTCCTAAGCAGAGTTGAACTAGATATGGCCCATGTGTGTAGGAAGCACAGTTGTTTTGTTCTGAGCAAGCTCGCTGTTCGGACACAATAGGAAACACCGTAGAGTAGAAGAGTGCCCTTTTCTCAAAAGCATAGTGTGTTTCTTGTAAGGCGAGCTAGCGTTTGTTTCCCTGTCCTAAATGGATTTGAATCACATGCAGTTTCTGGTCCAACGAGCAAGAGTTGTTTTCTGGTAAGAAGAGTCACTATTGTGCTCCCATGGTCATACACAGGGCAAATAGCACGGGCGTCTGTTCCCAGCAAATACAGTGTATTAGACTGAATAGGAGCTACTGTTCTTGTCAGTTTCCTAAGCAGAGTTGAACTAGATATAGCCCGTGTGTAGGAAGCACAGTTCTTTTTTTCTGAGCAAGCTCACTGTTTTGGCCCTATAGGAAACACAGTAGAGTAGAAGAGTGCTCTTTTCTCAAAAGCAGAGTATGTTTCTTGTAAGGCAAGCTAGCATTTGTTTCCCAGTCCTAAATGGAGTTGAATCACATGCCGTTTTTGGTCCTACAAGCAAGAGTTGTTTTCTGATAAGGAAAGTCACTATTGTGCTCCCATTGCTACACACAGTGCAAATAACACTCACGTCTGTTCCCAGCCAGTACAGTGTATTGGACTGAAGAGGAGTTACTGTTCTTGTCAGTTTCCTAAGCAGAGTTGAACTAGATATGGCCTGTGTGTGTAGGAAACACAGTTCTTTTGTTTTGAGCAAGCTCACTTTTCGGACCCCATAGGAAACACATTAGAGTAGAAGAGTGCTCTTTTCTAAAAAGCAGAGTGTGTTTCTTGTAAGGAGAGCTTGCGTTTGTTTCCCAGTCCTAAATGGAGTTGAATCACATGCAGTTTCTGGTCCTACGAGCAAGAGCTGCTCTCTGATAAGAAGAGTCACTATTGTGCCCCCACTCTCATACACAGGGCAAATAGCACTGGCGTCTGTTCCCAGCAAGTACAGTGTATTGGACTGAAGAGGAGCTATTGTTCTTGTCAGTTTCCTAAGCAGAGTTGAACTAGATATGGCCCGTGTGTGTAGGAAGCACAGTTCTTTTGTTCTAAGCAAGCATGCTGTTCGGACCCCATAGAAAACACCGTAGAGTAGAAGAGTGCCCTTTTCTCAAAAGCATAGTGTGTTTCTTGTAAGGCGAGCTAGTGTTTGTTTCCCTGTCCTAAATGGATTTGAATCACATGCAGTTTCTGGTCCATCGAGCAAGAGTTGTTTTCTGGTAAGAAGAGTCACTATTGTGCTCCCATTGTCATACACAGGGCAAATAGCACTGGCGTCTGTTCCCAGCATGTACAGTGTATTGGACTGAAGAGTAGCTACTGTTTTTGTCAGTTTCCTAAGCAGAATTGAACTAGATATGGCCGTGTGTGTAGGAAGCACAGTTCTTTTGTTCTGAGCAACCTCACTGTTCGGACCCCATAGGAAACACAGTAGAGAAGAAGAGTGTTCTGTTCTCAAAAGCAGAGTGAGTTTCTTGTAAGGCGAGCTAGCATTTGTTTCCCAGTCCTAAATCGCGTTGAATATCATGCAGTTTCTGGTTCTACGAGCAAGAATTGTTTTCTTTTAAGGAAAGTCACTATTGTGCTCCCATTGCCATACACAGTGCAAATAGCCCTCGTGTCTGTACCCAGCAAGTACAGTGTATTGGACTGAAGAGGAGCTAATGTTCTTGTCAGATTCCTAAGCAGAGTTCAACTAGATACGGCCCGTGTGTGCAGGAAGCACAGTTCTTTTGTTCTGAGCAAGCTCACTGTTTTGGCCCTATAGGAAACACAGCTGAGTAGAAGAGTGTTCTTTTCTCAAAAGTAGAGTGTGTTTCTTGTAAGGCGAGCTAGCGTTTGTTTTCCAGTCCTAAATGGAGTTGAATCACATGCAGTAGTTTGTCCCACGAGTAAGAATTGTTTTCTGGTAAGGAAAGTCACTATTGTGCTCCCATTGCTATACACAGTGCAAATAGCACTCGCATCTGTTCCCAGCAAGTACAGTGTATTGGACTGAAGAGGAGCTACTGTTCTTGTCAGTTTCCTAAGCAGAGTTAAACTATATATGGCCCGTGTATGTAGGAAGCACAGTTCTTTTGTTCTGAACAAGCTCACTGTTCGGACCACAGAGGAAACACAGTAGAGTAGAAGAGTGCTCTTTTCTCGAAACAGAGTGTGTTTCCTGTAAGGTGAGCTAGCTTTTGTTTCCCAGTCCTAAATGGGAGTTGAATCACATGCATATTCTGGTCCTACGAGCAAGAGTTGTTTTCTGGTAAGAAGAGTCACTATTGCGCTCCCACTGTCATACACAGGGCTAATAGCACTGGCGTCTGTTCCCAGCATGTACAGTGTATTGGACTGAAGAAGAGCTACTGTTCTTGTCAGTTTCCTAAGCAGAGTTGAACTAGATATGGCCGTGTGTGTAGGAAGCACAGTTCTTTTGTTCTGAGCAAGCTCACTGTTCGGAACCCATAGGAAACACAGTAGAGTAGAAGAGTGCTCTTTTCTCAAAAGCAGAGTGTGTTTCTTGTAAGGCGAGCTAGTGATTGTTTCCCAGTCCTAAATGGAGTTGAATCACATGCAGTTTCTGGTCCTACGAGCAAGAGTTGTTTTCTGGTAAGAAGAGTCACTATTGCATTCCCATTGCCATACACAGTGCAAATAGCACTCGCGTCTGTTCTCAGCAAGTACAGTGTATTGGACTGAAGAGGATCTACTATTCTTGTCAGTTTCCTAAGAAGAATTGAACTAGATATGGCCTTGTGTGTAGGAAGCACAGTTCTTTTTTTCTGAGCAAGCTCACTGTTTTGGCTCTATAGGAAACACAGTAGAGTAGAAGAGTGCTCTTTTCTAAAAATCAGAGTGTGTTTCTTGTAAGGCGAGCTAGCATTTGTTTCCCAGTCCTAAATGTAGTTGAATCCCATGCAGTATTTCGTCCTATGAGCAAGAGTTGTTTTCTGGTAAGAAGAGTCACTATTGCGCTCCCATTGCCATACACACTGCAAATAGCACTCGCGTCTGTTCCCAGCAAGTAATGTGTATTACACTGAAGAGGAGCTACTGTTCTTGTCAGATTCCTAAGCAGAGTTGAACTAGATATGGCCCGTGTGTTTAGGAAACACAGTTCTTTTGTTCTTAGCAAGCTCACTGTTAGGGCCCTATAGGAAACACAGTAGAGTAGAAGAGTGCTCTTTTCTCAAAAGCAGAGTGTGTTTCTTGTAAGGCGAGCTAGCATGTGTTTCTCAGTCCTAAATGGAGTTGAATCACATGCAGTTTCTGGTCCTACCAGCAAGAGTTTTTTCTGGTAATAAGAGTCACTATTGCGCTCCCATTGTCATACTCAGGGCAAATAGCACTGGCCTCTGTTCCCAGGATGTATAGTGTATTGGACTGAAGATGATCTACTCTTCTTGTCAGGTTCCTAAGCAGAGTTGAACTAGATATGGCCCATGTTTGTAAAAAGCACAGTTCTTTTATACTCAGCAAGCTCACTGTTCTGGCTCTTTAGGAAACACAGTTGAGTAGAAGAGTGCTCTTTCCTCAAAAGCAGAGTGTGTTTTTTGTAAGCCGAGCTAGTGTTTGTTTCGCAGTCCTAAATGGAGTTGAATCACATGCAGTTTCCGTTCCTACGAGCAAGAGTTGTTTTCTGGTAAGGAAAGTCACTCTTGCGCTCCCATTGCCATACACAGTGCAAATAACACTCGCTTCTTTTCCCAGCAAGTACAGTGTATTGGACTGAAGAGGAGCTACTGTTCTTGTCAGTTTCCTAAGCAGAATTGAACTAGATATGGCCCGTGTGTGTAGGAAGCCCAGTTCTTTTGTTCTAAGCAAGCTCACTGTTTGGACCCCATAGGAAACACAGAAGAGTAGAAGAGTGCTCTTTTCTCAAAAGCAGAGTGTGTTTCTTGTAAGTCGAGCTAGCGATTGTTTCTCAGTCCTAAATGGAGTTGAATCACATGCAGTTTCTGGTCCTACGAGCAAGAGTTGTTTTCTGGTAAGAAGAGTCACTATTGCGCCCCCTTTGCCTTACACATTGCAAATAGCACTGGCGTCTGTACCCAGCATGTACAGTGTATTGGACTGAAGAGGATCTACTGTTCTTGTCAGTTTCCTAAGCAGAATTGAACTAGATATGGCCCGTGTGTGTAGGAAGCACAGTTCTTTTGTTCTGAGCAAGCTCACTGTTCTAGCCCTATAGGAAACACAGTAGAGTAGAAGAGTGCTCTTTTCTCAAAAGAAGAGTGTGTTTCTTGTAAGGAGAGCTAGCGTTTGTTTCCCAGTCCTAATGTAGTTGAATCACATGCAGTTTCTGGTCCTACGAGCAAGAGTTTTTTCCTGTAATAAGAGTCACTATTGCGCTCCCAATTTCATACACAGGGCAAATAGCACGGGCCTCTGTTCCCAGCATGTACAGTGTATTGGACTGAAATGGATCTACTGTTCTTGTCAGGTTCCTAAGCAGAGTTGAACTAGATATGGACCATGTGTGTAGGAAGCACAGTTTTTTTGTACTCAGCAAGCTCACTGTTCTGGCCCTATAGGAAACACAGTAGAGTAGAAGAGTGCTCTTTCCTCAAAAGCAGAGTGTGTTTTTTTTAAGGCAAGCTAGCGTTTGTTTCACAGTCCTAAATGGAGTTGAATCACATGAAATTTCCGTTCCTATGAGCAAGAGTTGTTTTCTGGTAAGGAAAGTCACTCTTGTGCTCCCATTGCCACATACAGTGCAAATAGCACTCACGTCTGTTCCCAGCAAGTACAGTGTTTTGTACTGAAGAGGAGCTACTGTTCTTGTCAGTTTCCTAAGCAGAATTAAACTAAATATGGCCCATGTGTGTAGCAAGCACAGTTCTTTTGTTCTGAGCAAGCTCACTGTTTGGACCCCATAGGAAACACAATAGAGTAGAAGAGTGCTCTTTTCTCAAAAGCAGAGTGTGTTTCTTGTAAGGCGAGCTAGCGTTTGTTTCTCAGTCCTAAAAGGAGTTGAATCACATGCAGTTTCTGGTCCTACGAGCAAGAGATGTTTTCTGGTAAGAAGAGTCACTATTGCGCTCCCATTGCCATACACAGTGCAAATAGCACTGGCGTCTGTACCCAGCATGTACAGTGTATTGGACTGAAGAGGATCTACTGTTCTTCTCAGTTTCCTAAGCAGAATTGAACTAGATATGGTCCGTGTGTGTAGCCAGCACAGTTCTTTTGTTCTGAGCAAGCTCACTGTTCTGGCCCTATAGGAAACACAGTAGAGTAGAAGAGTGCTCTTTTCTCAAAAGCAGAGTGTGTTTCTTGTACGGCGAGCTAGCGTTTGTTTTCCAGTCCTAAATGGAGTTGAATCACATGCAGTTTCTGGTCCTACGATCAAGAGTTTTTTCTGGTAATAGGAGTCACTATTGCGCTCCCATTGTCATACTCAGGGCAAATAGCACTGGCCTCTGTTCCCTGCATGTACAGTTTATTGGACTGAAGAGGATCTACTGTTCTTGTCAAGTTCCTACGCAGAGTTGAACTAGATATGGCCCATGTGTGTAGGAAGCACAGTTCTTTTGTACTCAGCAAGCTCACTGTTCTGGCCCTATAGGAAACACAGTAGAGTAGAAGAGTGCTCTTTCCTCAAAAGCAGAGTGTGTTTTTTTTAAGGCAAGCTAGCGTTTGTTTCACAGTCCTAAATGGAGTTGAATCAGATGACATTTCCATTCCTACGAGCAAGAGTTGTTTTCTGGTAAGGAAAGTCACTCTTGTGCTCCCATTGCCACATACAGTGCAAATAGCACTCGCGTCTGTTCCCAGCAAGTACAGTGTTTTGTACTGAAGAGGAGCTACTGTTCTTGTCAGTTTCCTAAGCAGAATTAAACTAAATATGGCCCATGTGTGTAGCAAGCACAGTTCTTTTGTTCTGAGCAAGCTCACTGTTTGGACCCCATAGGAAACACAGTAGAGTAGAAGAGTGCTCTTTTCTCAAAAGCAGAGTGTGTTTCTTGTAAGGCGAGCATGCGTTTGTTTTCCAGTCCTAAATGGAGTTGAATCACATGCAGTTTCTGGTCCTACGATCAAGAGTTTTTTCTGGTAATAGGAGTCACTATTGCGCTCCCATTGTCATACTCAGGGCAAATAGCACTGGCCTCTGTTCCCAGCATGTACAGTTTATTGGACTGAAGAGGAGCTACTGTTCTTGTCAAGTTCCTACGCAGAGTTGAACTAGATATGGCCCATGTGTGTAGGAAGCACAGTTCTTTTGTACTCAGCAAGCTCACTGTTCTGGCCTTATAGGAAACACAGTAGAGTAGAAGAGTGCTCTTTCCTCAAAAGCAGAGTGTGTTTATTGTAAGGCAAGCTAGCGTTTGTTTCCCAGTCCTAAATGGAGTTGAATCACATGCAGTTTCCGTTCCTATGAGCAAGAGTTGTTTTCTGGTAAGGAAAGTCACTGTTGCGCTCCCAAGGCCATACACAGTGCAAATAGCATTCGCGTCTGTTCCCAGCAAATACAGTGTATTGGACTGAAGAGGAGCTACTGTTCTTGTCAGTTTCCTAAGCAGAATTGAACTAGTTATGGCCCGTGTGTGTAGGAAGCACAGTTCTTTTGTTCTGAGCAAGCTCACTGTTTGGACCCCATAGGAAACACAGTAGAGTAGAAGAGTGTTCTTTTCTCAAAAGCAGGGTGTGTTTCTTGTAAGGCAAGCTAGCGTTTGTTTCCCAGTCCTAAATGGAGTTGAATCACATGCAGTTTCTGGTCCTACGAGCAAGAGGTGTTTTCTGGTAAGAAGAGTCACTATTGCACTCCCATTGCCATACACAGTGCAAATAGCACTGGCGTCTGTACCCAGGATGTACAGCGTATTGGACTGAAGAGGATCTACTGCTCTTTTCAGTTTCCTAAGCAGAGTTGAATTAGATATGGCCCGTGTGTGTAGGAAGCGCAGTTCTTTTGTTCTGAGCAATCTCACTGTTCAGACCCCATAGGAAACACAGTAGAGTAGAAGAGTGGTCTTTTCTCAAAAGCAGAGTGTGTTTCTTGTAAGGCGAGCTACCGTTGTTTCCCAGTCCTAAATAGAGTTGAATCACATGCAGTTTCTGGTCATACAAGCAAGAGTTGTTTTCTGGTAATAAGAGTCACTATTGCTCTCCCATTGTCACACACAGGGCAAATAGCACTGGCGTCTTTTCCCAGCATGTACAGTGTATTGGACTGAAGAGGTTCTACTGTTCTTGTCAGTTTCCTAAGCAGAATTGAACAAGATATGGCCCGTGTGTGTAGGAAGCACAGTTCTTTTGTTCTGAGCTAGCTCACATTTGGAACTCCATAGGAAACACAGTAGATTAGAAGAGTGCATTTTTCTCAAAAGCAGAGTGTGTTTCTTGTAAGGCGAGCTAGCGTTGGTTTCCAAGTCCTAAATGGAGTTAAATCACATGCAGTTTCTGGTTCTACAAGCAACAGTTGTTTTCTGGTAAGAAGAGAGACTATTGGGCTCCCATTGCCCTACACAGTGCAAATAACACTGGAGTCTGTACCCAGCATGTACAGCGTATTGGACTGAAGAGGATCTACTGTTCTTTTCAGCTTCCTAAGCAGAATTGAACTAGATATGGCCCGTGTGTGTAGGAAGCACAGTTCTTTTGTTCTGAGCAAGCTCACTGTTCGGACCCCATAGGAAACACAGTAGAGTAGAAGAGTGCTCTTTTGTCAAAAGCAGAGTGTGTTTCTTGTAAGGCGAGCTAGCGTTTGTTTCCCAGTCCTAAATGGAGTTGAAATACAAATGCAGTTTCTGGTCCTACGAGCAAGAGTTGTTTTCTGGTAAGAAGAGTCACTATTGCGCTCCCTTTGCCATACATAATGCAAATAGCCCTCGCGTCTGTTCCCAGCAAGTACAGTGTATTGGACTGAAGAGGAGCTACTTTTCTTGTCAGTTTCCTAAGCAGAGTTGAACTAGATATGGTCCATGTGTGTAGGAATCACAGTTTTTTTGTTCTGAGCAAGCGCACTGTTCTGGACCTATAGGAAACACAGTAGAGTAGAAGAGTGCTCTTTCCTCAAAAGCAGAGTGTGTTTTTGTAAGGTGAGCTAGCGTTTGTTTCGCAGTCCTAAATGGAGTTGAATCACATGCAGTTTCCGTTCCTACGAGCAAGAGTTGTTTTCTGGTAAGGAAAGTCACTATTGCGCTCCCATTGCCATACACAGTGCAAATAGCACTGGCGTCTGTACCCAGCATGTACAGTGTATTGGACTGAAGAGGATCTACTGTTCTTGTCAGTTTCCTAAGCAGAATTGAACTAGATATGGCCGTGTGTGTAGGAAGCACAGTTCTTTTGTTCTCATCAAGCTCACTGTCGGACCCCATAGAAAACACAGTAGAGTAGAAGAGTGCTCTTTTCTCAAAAGCAGAGTGTGTTTCTTGTAAGGCGAGCTAGCGTTTGTTTCCCAGTCCTAAATGGAGTTGAATCACATGCAGTTTCTGGTCCTACGAGCAAGTGTTTTTTCTGGTAATAAGAGTCACTATTGCGCTCCCATTGTAATTCACAGGGCAAATAGCACTGGCCTCTGTGCTCAGCACGTACAGTGTATTGGACTGAAGAGGATCTACTGTTCTTGTCAGGTTCCTAAGCAGAGTTGAACTAGATATGGCCCATGTGTGTAGGAAGCACAGTTCTTTTGTACTCAGCAAGCTCACTGTTCTGGCCCTACAGGAAACACAGTAGAGTAGAAGTGTGCTCTTTCCTCAAAAGCAGAGTGTGTTTCTTGTAAGGCGAGCTAGCGTTTGTTTCCCAGTCCTAAATGGAGTTGAATCACATGCAGTTTCCGTTCCTACGAGCAAGAGTTGTTTTCTGGTAAGGAAAGTCACTATTGCGCTCCCAATTCCATACACAGTGCAAATAGCACTCGCTTCTGTTCCCAGCAAGTACAGTGTATTGGACTGAAGAGGAGCTACTGTTCTTGTCAGTTTCCTAAGCAGAATTGAACTAGATATGGCCCGTGTGTGTAGGAAGCACAGTTCTTTTGTTCTGAGCAAGCTCACTGTTTGGAAGCCATAGGAAACACAGTAGAGTAGAAGAGTGCTCTTTTCTCAAAAGCAGAGTGTGTTTCTTGTAAGGCGAGCTAGCGTTTGTTTCCCAGTCCTAAATGGAGTTGAATCACATGCATTTTCTGGTCCAACGAGCAAGAGTTTTTTCTGGTAATAAGAGTCACTATTGCGCTCCCATTGTCACACTCAGGGCAAATAGCACTGGCCTCTGTTCCCAGGATGTACAGTGTATTGGACTTAAGAGGATCTACTGTTCTTGTCAGGTTCCTAAGCAGAGTTGAACTGGATATGGCCCATGTGTGTAAAAAGCACAGATATTTTGTCCTCAGCAAGCTCACTGTTCTGGCCCTATAGGAAAAACAGTAGAGTAGAAGAGTGCTCTTTCCTCAAAAGCAGAGTGTGTTTTTTGTAAGCCGAGCTAGTGTTTGTTTCACAGTCCTAAATGGAGTTGAATCACATGAAGTTTCCGTTCCTACGAGCAAGAGTTGTTTTCTGGTAAGGAAAGTCACTCTTGCGCTCCCATTGCCATACACAGTGCAAATAACACTCGCTTCTGTTCCCAGCAAGTACAGTGTATTGGACTGAAGAGGAGCTACTGTTCTTGTCAGTTTCCTAAGCAGAATTGAAATAGATATGGCCTGTGTGTAGGAAGCACAGTTCTTTTGTTCTGGGCAAGCTCACTGTTTGGACCCCATAGGAAACACAGTAGAGTAGAAGAGTGCTCTTTTCTCAAAAGCAGAGTGTGTTTCTTGTAAGGCGAGCTAGCGTTTGTTTCCCAATCCTAAATGGAGTTGAATCACATGCAGTTTCTGCTTCTACGAGCAAGAGTTGTTTTCTGGTAAGGAAAGTCACTATTGCGCTCCCATTGCCATACACAGTGCAAATAGCACTGGCGTCTGTACCCAGCATGTACAGTGTATTGGACTGAAGAGGATCTACTGTTCTTGTCAGTTTTCTAAGCAGAATTGAACTAGATATGGCCGTGTGTGTAGGAAGCACAGTTCTTTTGTTCTGAGCAAGCTCACTGTTCTAGCCCTATAGGAAACACTGCAGAGTAGAAGAGTGCTCTTTTCTCAAAAGCAGAGTGTGTTTCTTGTAAGGCGAGCTCGCGTTTGTTTCCCAGTCCTAAATGGAGTTGAATCGCATGCAGTTTCTGGTCCTACGAGCAAGAGTTTTTTCTGGTAATAAGAGTCACTATTGCGCTCCCATTGTCATACACAGGGCAAATAGCACTGGCCTCTGTTCCCAGCATATACACTGTATTGGACTGAAGAGGATCTACTGTTCTTGTCAGGTTCCTAAGCAGAGTTGAAATAGATATGGCCCGTGTGTGTAGGAAGCACAGATCATTTGTACTCAGCAAGCTCACTGTTCTGGCCCTATAGGAAACACAATAGAGTAGAAGAGTGCTCTTTCCTCAAAAGCAGAGTGTGTTTTTGTAAGGCGAGCTAGCGTTTGTTTTGCAGTCATAAATGGAGTTGAATCACATGCAGTTTCCGTTCCTACGAGCAAGAGTTGTTTTCTGGTAAGGAAAGTCACTATTGCGCTCCCATTGCCATACACAGTGCAAATAGCACTCGCGTCTGTTCCCAGCAAGTACAGTGTATTGTACTGAACAGGAGCTACTGTTCTTGTCAGTTCCCTAAGCAGAATTGAACTAGATATGGCCCGTGTGTGTAGGAAGCACAGTTCTTTTGTTCTGAGCAAGCTCACTGTTTGGACCCCATAGGAAACACAGTAGAGTAGACGAGTGCTCTTTTCTCAAAAGCAGTGTGTGTTTCTTGTAAGGCGAGCTAGCGTTTGTTTCCCAGTCCTAAATGGTGTTGAATCACATGCAGTTTCTGGTCCTTGAGCAAGAAATTTTTCTGGTAATAAGAGTCACTATTGTTCTCCCATTGTCATACTCAGGCAAATAGCACTGGCCTCTGTTCCCAGCATGTACAGTGTATTGGACTGAAGAGGAGCTACTGTTCTTGTCAGTTTCCTAAGCAGAATTGAACTAGATATGGCCCGTGTGTGTAGGAAGCACAGTTCTTTTGTTCTGAGCAAGCTCACTGTTTGGACCCCATAGGAAAAACAGTAGAGTAGAAGAGTGCTGTTTTCTCAAAAGCAGAGTGTGTTTCTTGTAAGGCGAGCTAGTGTTTGATTCCCAGTCCAAAAAGGAGTTGAATCACATGCAGTTTGTAGTCCTACGAGCAAGGGTTGTTTTCTGGTATCAAGAGTCACTATTGCGCTCCCATTGCCATACACAGTGCAAGTAGCACTGGCGTCTGTACCCAGCATGTACAGTGTATTGGAATGAAGAGGATCTACTGTTCTTGTCAGGTTCCTAAGCAGAGTTGAACTAGATATGGCCTGTGTGTGTAGGAAGCACAGTACTTTTGTTCTGAGCAAGCTCACTGTTCGGACCCTATAGGAAACACAGTAGAGTAGAAGAGTGCTCTTTTCTCAAAAGCAGAGTGTGTTTCTTGTAAGGCGGGCTAGCGTTTGTTTCCCAGTTCTAAATGGAGTTGAATCAAATGCAGTTTTTGGTCCCACGAGCAAGAGTTGTTTTCTGGTAAGAAGAGTCACTATTGAGCTCCCTTTGCCATACATAGTGCAAATAGCCCTCTCGTCTGTTCCCAGCAAGTACAGTGTATTGGACTGAAGAGGAGCTACTGTTCTTGTCAGTTTCCTAAGCAGAGTTGAACTAGATATGGCCCGTGTGTGTAGGAAGCACAGTTCTTTTGTTCTCAGCAAGCTCAATGTTCGGACCCCATAGAAAACACAGTAGAGTAGACGAGTGCTCTTTTCTCAAAAGCAGAGTGTGTTTCTTGTAAGGCGAGCTAGCGTTTGTTTTCCAGTCATAAATGGAGTTGAATCAAATGCAGTTTTTGGTCCTACGAGCAAGAATTGTTTTCTTGTAATAAGAGTCACTATTGTGCTCCCATTGCCATACATAGTACAAATAACACTCGCGTCTGTTTCCAGCAAGTACAGTGTATTGGTCTGAAGAGGAGCTACTGTTCATGTCAGTTTCCTAAGCAAAGTTGAACTAAATAAGGCCCGTGCGTGTAGGAAGCACAGTTCTTTTGTTATGAGCAAGCTCACTGTTCGAACCCCATAGGAAACACAGTAGAGGGAAGAGTGCTCTTTTCTCAAAAGCAGAGTGTGTTTCTTGTAAGGCGAGCTAGCGTTTGTTTCCCAGTAATAAATGGAGTTGAAATACACATGCAGTTTCTGGTCCTACCAGCAAGAGATGTTTTCTGGTTAGAAGAGTCACTATTGCTCTCCCTTTGCCATACACAATGCAAATAGCCCTCGCGTCTGTTCCCAGCAAGTACAGTGTATTGGACTGAAGAGGAGCTACTGTTCTTGTCAGTTTCCTAAGCAGAATTGAACAAGATATGGCCCGTGTGTGTAGGAAGCACAGTTCTTTTGTTCTGAGCAAGCTCACATTTCGAACCGCATAGAAAACACAGTAGAGTAGAAGAGTGCATTTTTCTCAAAAGCAGAGTGTGTTTCTTGTAAGGCGAGCTAGCATTTGTTTCCCAGTCCTAAATGGAGTTGAATCACATGCAGTTTCCGTTCTTAGGAGCAAGAGTTGTTTTCTGGTAAGGAAAGTCACTATTGCGCTCCCATTGCCATACACAGTGCAAATAGCACTCGCGTCTGTTCCCAGCAAGTACAGTGTATTGGACTGAAGAGGATCTACTGTTCTTGTCAGTTTCCTAAGCAGAATTGAACTAGATATGGCCCGTGTGTGTAGGAAGCACAGTTCTTTTGTTCTGAGCAAGCTCACTGTTCTGGCCCTATAGGAAACACAGTAGAGTAGAAGAGTGCTCTTTTCTCAAAAGCATAGTGTGTTTCTTGTAAGGCTAGCTAGCGTTTGTTTCCCTGTCCTAAATGGATTTGAATCACATGCAGTTTCTGGTCCAACGAGCAAGAGTTGTTTTCTTGTAAGAAGAGTCACTATTGCGCTCCCATTGTCATACACAGGGCAAATAGCACTGGCGTCTGTTCCCAGCATGTACAGTGTATTGGACTGAAGAGGAGCTACTGTTCTTGTCAGTTTCCTAAGCAGAATTGAACTAGATATGGCCGTGTGTGTAGGAAGCACAGTTCTTTGGTTCTGAGCATGCTCACTGTTCTGGCCCTATAGGAAACACAGTAGAGTAGAAGAGTGATCGTTTCTCAAAACTAGAGTGTGTTTCTTGTAAGGCGAGCTAGCGTTTGTTTCCCAGTTCTAAATGGAGTTGAATCACATGCAGTTTCTGGTCCTACGAGCAAGAGTCGTTTTCTGTTAGGAAAGTCACTATTGTGCTCCCATTGCCACACACAGTGCAAATAGCACTCGTGTCTGTTCCCAGCCAGTACAGTGTATTGGACTGAAGAGGAGCTACTGTTCTTGTCAGTTTCCTAAGCAGAGTTGAACTAGATATGGCCCGTGTGTGTAGGAAGCACAGTTCTTTGTTCTGAGCAAGCACACTTTTCGGACCCCATAGGAAACACATTAGAGTAGAAGAGTGCTCTTTTCTAAAAAGCAGAGTGTGTTTCTTGTAAGGAGAGCTTGCGTTTGTTTCCCAGTCCTAAATGGAGTTGAATCACATGCAGTTTCTGGTCCTACGAGCAAGAGCTGTTTTCTGGTAAGAAGAGTCACTATTGTGCTCCCATTGTCATACATAGGGCAAATAGCACTGGCGTCTGTTCCCAGCATGTACAGTGTATTGGACTGAAGAGGATCGACTGTTCTTGTCAGTTTCCTAAGCAGAATTGAACTAGATATGGCCGTGTGTGTAGGAAGCACAGATCTTTTGTTTTGAGCATGCTCACTGTTCTGCCCTATAGGAAACACAGTAGAGTAGAAGAGTGATCATTTCTCAAAAGCAGAGTGTGTTTCTTGTAAGGCGAGCTAGCGCTTGTTTCCCAGTCCTAAATGGGAGTTGAATCACATGCAGTTTCTGGTCTTACGAGCAAGAATTGTTTTCTGGTAAGAAGAGTCACTATTGTGCTCCCATGGTCATACACAGGGCAAATAGCACAGGCGTCTGTTCCCAGCAAATACAGTGTATTGGACTGAAGAGGATCTACTGTTCTTGTCAGTTTCCTAAGCAGAGTTGAACTAGATATGGCCGTGTGTGTAGGAAGCACAGTTTTTTTGTTCTGAGCAAGCTCACTGTTTTGGCCCTATAGGAAACACAGCAGAGTAGAAGAGTGTTCTTTTCTCAAAAGTAGAGTGTGTTTCTTGTAAGGCAAGCTAGCGTTTGTTTCCCAGTACTAAATGGAGTTGAATCCCATGCAGTTTCTGGTCCTACCAGCAAGAGTTGTTTTCTGGTATCAAGAGTCACTATTGTGCTCCCATTGTCATACACAGGGCAAATAGCACTGGCGTCTGTTCCCAGCATGTACAGTGTATTGGACGGAAGAGGATCTACTGTTCTTGTCAGTTTTCTAAGCAGAATTGAGCTAGCTATGGTCGTGTGTGTAGGAAGCACAGTTCTTTTGTTCTGAGCAAGCTCACTGTTCTGGCCCCATAGGAAACACAGTACAGTAGAAGAGTGATCGTTTCTCAAAAGCAGAGTGTGTTTCTTGTAAGGCGAGCTAACGTTTGTTTCCCAGTCTAAATGGGAGTTGAATCACATGCAGTTTCTGGTCTTACGAGCAAGAATTGTTTTCTGGTAAGAAGAGTCACTATTGTGCTCCCACGGTCATACACAGGGCAAATAGCACGGGCGTCTGTTCCCAGCAAATACAGTGTATTGGACTGAAGAGGAGCTACTGTTCTTGTCAGTTTCCTAAGCAGAGTTGACCTAGATATAGCCCGTGTGTGTAGGAAGCACAGTTCTTTTTTTCTGAGCAAGCTCACTTTTCGGACCCCATAGGAAACACATTAGAGTAGAAGAGTGCTCGTTTCTAAAAAGCAGAGTGTGTTTCTTGTAAGGAGAGCTTGCGTTTGTTTCCAAGTCCTAAATGGAGTTGAATCACATGCAGTTTTTGGTCCTACGATCAAGATCTGTTTTCTGGTAAGAAGAGTCACTATTGTGCTCCCATTGCCATACACAGTGCAAATAGCACTGCGTCTGTTCCCAGCATGTACAGTGTATTGGACTGAAGGGGATCTACTGTTCTTGTCAGTTTCCTAAACAGAATTGAACTAGATATGGCCGTGTGTGTAGGAAGCACAGTTTTTTTGTTCCGAGCAAGCTCACTGTTTTGGCCCTATAGAAAACCCAGCAGAGTAGAAGAGTGTTCTTTTCTCAAAAGTAGAGTGTGTTTCTTGTAAGGCAAGCTAGCATTTGTTTCCCAGTCCTAAATGGAGTTGAATCACATGCAGTTTCTGGTCCTACGAGCAAGAGTTGTTTTCTGGTAAGAAGAGTCACTCTTGCACTCCCATTGCCATACACAGTGCAAATAGCACTGGCGTCTGTTCCCAGCATGTACAGTGTATTGCACTGAAGAGGATCAACTGTTCTTGTCAGTTTCCTAAGCAGAGTTGAACTAGATATAGCCCGTGTGTGTAGGAAGCACAGCTCTTTTGTTCTGAGCAAGCTGACTGTTCGGACCCCATAGGAAACACAGTAGAGTAGAAGAGTGCTCTTTTCTCAAAAGCAGAGTGTGTTTCTTGTAAGGCGAGCTAGCGTTTGTTTCCCAGTCCTAAATGGAGTTGAATCACATGCAGTTTCTGGTCCCAGGAGCAAGAATTGTTTTCTGGTAAGAAGAGTCACTATTGTGCTCCCATTGTCATACACAGGGCAAATAGCACTGGCGTCTGTTCCCAGCATGTACACTGTATTAGACTGAAGAGGATCTACTGTTCTTCTCATTTTCCTAAGCTGACTTGAACTAGATATGGCCGTGTGTGTAGGAAGCACAGTTCTTTTGTTCTGAGCAAGCTCACTGTTCTGGCCATATAGGAAACACATTAGAGTAGAATAGTGCTCTTTTCTCAAAAGCAGAGTGTGTTTCTTTTAAGGCTAACTATTGTTTGTTTCCCAGTCCTAAATGGAGTTGAATCCCATGCAGTTTCTGGTCCTACGAGCAAGAGTTGTTTTCTGGTATCAAGAGTCACTATTGTGCTCCCATTGTCATACACAGGGCAAATAGCACTGGCGTCTGTTCCCAGCATGTACAGTGTATTGGACGGAAGAGGATCTACTGTTCTTGTCAGTTTCCTAAGCAGAATTGAACTAGCTATGGCCGTGTGTGTAGGAAGCACATTTCTTTTCTTCTGAGCAAGCTCACTGTTCGGACCCCGTAGGAAATACAGTAGAGTGGAAGAGTGCCCTTTTATCAAAAGCAGAGTGTGTTTCTTGTAAAGCGAGCTAGCGTTTGTTTCTCAGTCCTAAATGGAGTTGAATCACATGCAGTTTCTGGTCCCAGGAGCAAGAGTTGTTTTCTGGTAAGAGGAGACACTAGTGCGCTCCCATTTTCATACACAGGGCATATAACACTGGCATCTGTTCCCAGCATGTACAGTGTATTGGACTTAAGAGGATCTACTGTTCTTGTCAGTTTCCTAAGCAGAATTGATCTAGTTATGGCCCGTGTGTGTAGGAAGCACAGTTCTTTTGTTCTGAGCAAGCTCACTGTTTTGGCCCTATAGGAAACACAGTAGAGTAGAAGAGTGCTATTTCTCAAAAGCAGAGTGTGTTTCTTGTAAGGCGAGCTAGCGTTTGTTTCCCAGTCCTAAATGGAGTTGAATCACATGCAGTTTTTGGTCCTACAAGCAAGAGTTGTTTTCTGGTAAGGAAAGTTACTATTGTGCTCCCATTGCCACACACAGCGCAACTAGGACTCGCGTCTGTTCCCATCAAGTACAGTGTATTGGACTAAAGAGGAGCTACTATTCTTGTCAGTTTCCTAAGCAGAGTTGAACTAGATATGGCCCGTGTGTGTAGGAAGCACAGTTGTTTTGTTCTGAGCAAGCTCGCTGTTCTGACCCAATAGGAAACACCTTAGAGTAGAAGAGTGCCCTTTTCTCAAAAGCATAGTGTGTTTCTTGTAAGGCGAGCTAGCGTTTTTTCCCTGTCCTAAATGGATTTGAATCACATGCAGTTTCTGGTCCAACGAGCAAGAGTTGTTTTCTTGTAAGAAGAGTCACTATTGCGCTCCCATATCATACACAGGGCAAATAGCACTGGCATCTGTTCCCAGCATGTACAGTGTATTGGACTGAAGAGGAGCTACTGTTCTTGTCAGTTTCCTAAGCAGAATTGAACTAGATATGGCCGTGTGTGTAGGAAGCACAGTTCTTTGGTTCTGAGCATGCTCACTGTTCTGGCCCTATAGGAAACACAGTAGAGTAGAAGAGTGATCCTTTCTCAAAACTAGAGTGTGTTTCTTGTAAGGTGAGCTAGCGTTTGTTTCCCAGTTCTAAATGGAGTTGAATCCCATGCAGTTTCTGGTCCTACGAGCAAGAGTCGTTTTCTGTTAGGAAAGTCACTATTGTGCTCCGATTGCCACACACAGTGCAAATAGCACTCGTGTCTGTTCCCAGCCAGTACAGTGTATTGGACTGAAGAGGAGCTACTGTTCTTGTCAGTTTCCTAAGCAGAGTTGAACTAGATATGGCCCGTGTGTGTAGGAAGCACAGTTCTTTTGTTCTGAGCAAGCTCACTTTTCGGACCCCATAGGAAACACTTTAGAGTAGAAGAGTGCTCTTTTCTAAAAAGCAGAGTGTGTTTCTTGTAAGGAGAGCTTGCGTTTGTTTCCCAGTCCTAAATGGAGTTGAATCACATGCAGTTTCTGGTCCTATGAGCAAGAGCTGTTTTCTGGTAAGAAGAGTCACTATTGTGCTCCCATTGTCATACACAGGGCAAATAGCACTGGCGTCTGTTCCCAGCATGTACAGTGTATTGGACTGAAGAGGATCGACTGTTCTTTTCAGTTTCCTAAGCAGAATTGAACTAGATATGGCCGTGTGTGTAGGAAGCACAGATCTTTTGTTTTGAGCATGCTCACTGTTCTTCCCTATAGGAAACACAGTAGAGTAGAAGAGTGATCATTTCTCAAAAGCAGAGTGTGTTTCTTGTAAGGCGAGCTAGCGCTTGTTTCCCAGTCCTAAATGGGAGTTGAATCACATGCAGTTTCTGGTCTTACGAGCAAGAATTGTTTTCTGGTAAGAAGAGTCACTATTGTGCTCCCACGGTCATACACAGGGCAAATAGCACAGGCGTCTGTTCCCAGCAAATACAGTGTATTGGACTGAAGAGGAGCTACTGTTCTTGTCAGTTTCCTAAGCAGAGTTGAACTAGATATGGCCGTGTGTGTAGGAAGCACAGTTTTTTTGTTCTGAGCAAGCTCACTGTTTTGGCCCTGTAGGAAACACAGCAGAGTAGAAGAGTGTTCTTTTCTCAAAAGTAGAGTGTGTTTCTTGTAAGGCAAGCTAGCGTTGGTTTCCCAGTCCTAAATGGAGTTGAATCACATGCAGTTTCTGGTCCTACGAGCATGAGTTGTTTTCTGGTAAGAAGAGTCACTCTTGAGCTCCCATTGCCATACACAGTGCAAATAGCACTGGCGTCTGTTCCCAGCATGTACAGTGTATTGCACTGAAGAGGATCTACTGTTCTTGTCAGTTTCCTAAGCAAAGTTGAACTAGACATAGCCCGTGTGTAGGAAGCACAGTTCTTTTGTTCTGAGCAAGCTCACTGTTCAGACCCCATAGGAAACACAGTAGAGTAGAAGAGTGCTCTTTTCTCAAAAGCAGAGTGTGTTTCATGTAAGGCGAGCTAGTGTTTGTTTCCCAGTCCTAAATGGAGTTGAATCACATGCAGTTTTTGGTCCCACGAGAAGAGTTGTTTTCTGGTAAGCAAAGTCACTATTTGCTCCCTTTCTCATACACAGAGCAAATAGCACACGTGTCTTTTCCCAGCAAGTACAGTGTATTGGACTGAAGAAGAGCTACTGTTCTTGTCAGATTCCTAAGCACAGTTGATCTAGATAATGCCCGTGTGTTTGGGAAGCACAGTTCTTTTGTTCTGAGCAAGCTCAATGTTCAGGCCCTATAGGAAACACATTAGAGTAGAATACTGCTCTTTTCTCAAAAGCAGAGTGTGTTTCTTGTAAGGCAAGCTAGCGTTTGTTTCCCAGTCCTAAATGGAGTTGAATCACATGCAGTTTCTGGTCCGACGAGCAAGAGTTGTTTTCTGGTAAGAAGAGTCACTCTTGCGCTCCCATTGCCATACACAGTGCAAATAGCACTGGCGTCTGTTCCCAGCATGTAAAGTGTATTGCACTGAAGAGGATCTACTGTTCTTGTCAGTTTCCTAAGCAGTGTTGAACTAGATATAGCACGTGTGTAGGAAGCACAGTTCTTTGTTCTGAGCAAGCTGACTGTTCGGACCCCATAGGAAACACAGTAGAGTAAAAGAGTGCTCTTTTCTCAAAAGGAGAGTGTGTTTCTTGTAAGGCGAGCTAGCGTTTGTTTCCCAGTCCTAGATGGAGTTCAAATACACATGCAGTTTCTGGTCCTATGTGCAAGAGTTGTTTTCTGGTAAGAAGAGTCACTATTGTGCTCCCATTGTCATACACAGGTCTAATAGCACTGGCGTCTGTTCCCAGCATGTACACTGTATTGGACTGAACAGGATCTACTGTTCTTGTCAGTTTCCTAAGCAGAGTTGAACTAGATATGGCCAGTGTGTGTAGGAAGCACAGTTCTTTTGTTCTGAGCAAGCTCACTGTTCTGGCCATATAGGAAACACATTAGAGTAGAATAGTGCTCTTTTCTCAAAAGCAGAGTGTGTTTCTTGTAAGGCGAGCTAGCGTTTGTTTCCCAGTCCTAAATGGAGTTGAATCCCATGCAGTTTCTGGTCCTACGAGCAACAGTTGTTTTCTGGTATCAAGAGTCACTATTGTGCTCCCATTGTCATACACAGGGCAAATAGCACTGGCGTCTGTTCCCAGCATGTACAGTGTATTGGACGGAAGAGGATCTACTGTTCTTGTCAGTTTCCTAAGCAGAATTGAGCTAGCTATGACCGTGTGTGTAGGAAGCACAGTTCTTTTGTTCTGAGCATGCTCACTGTTCTGGCCATATAGGAAACACAGTACAGTAGAAGAGTGATCGTTTCTCCAAAGCAGAGTGTGTTTCTTGTAAGGCGAGTTAGCGTTTGTTTCCCAGTCCTAAATGGGAGTTGAATCACATGCAGTTTCTGGTCTTACGAGCAAGAATTGTTTTCTGGTAAGAAGGGTCACTATTGTGCTCCCACGGTCATACACAGGGCAAATAGCACGGGCATCTGTTCCCAGCAAATACAGTGTATTGGACTGAAGAGGAGCTACTGTTCTTGTCAGTTTCCTAAGCAGAGTTGACCTAGATATAGCCCGTGTGTGTAGGAAGCACAGTACTTTTTTTCTGAGCAAGCTCACTTTTCGGACCCCATAGGAAACACATTAGAGTAGAAGAGTGCTCTTTTCTAAAAAGCAGAGTGTGTTTCTTGTAAGGAGAGCTTGCGTTTGTTTCCAAGTCCTAAATGGAGTTGAATCACATGCAGTTTCTGGTCCTACGATCAAGAGCTGTTTTCTGGTAAGAAGAGTCACTATTGTGCTCCCATTGTCATACACAGTGCAAATAGCACTAGCGTCTGTTCCCAGCATGTACAGTGTATTGGACTGAAGGGGATCTACTGTTCTTGTCAGTTTCTTAAACAGAATTGAACTAGATATGGCCGTGTGTGTAGGAAGCACAGTTTTTTTGTTCCGAACAAGCTCACTGTTTTGGCCCTATAGAAAACACAGCAGAGTAGAAGAGTGTTCTTTTCTCAAAAGTAGAGTGTGTTTCTTGTAAGGCAAGCTAGCGTTTGTTTCCCAGTCCTAAATGGTGTTGAATCACATGCAGTTTCTGGTCCCACGAGCAAGACTTGTTTTCTGGTAAGAAGAGTCACTCTTGCACTCCCATTGCCATACACAGTGCAAAAAGCACTGGCGTCTGTTCCCAGCATGTACAGTGTATTGCACTGAAGAGGATCAACTGTTCTTGTCAGTTTCCTAAGCAGAGTTGAACTAGATATAGCCCGTGTGTGTAGGAAGCACAGCTCTTATGTTCTGAGCAAGCTGACTGTTCGGACCCCATAGGAAACACAGTAGAGTAGAAGAGTGCTCTTTTCTCAAAAGCAGAGTGTGTTTCTTGTAAGGCGAGCTAGCGTTTGTTTCCCAGTCCTAAATGGAGTTGAATCACATGCAGTTTCTGGTCCTCCGAGCAAGAGTTGTTTTCTGGTAAGAAGAGTCACTAGTGCGCTCCCATTGTCATACACAGGGCATATAGCACTGGCGTCTGTTCCCAGCATGTACAGTGTATTGCACTGAAGAGGATCAACTGTTCTTGTCAGTTTCCTAAGCAGAGTTGAACTAGATATAGCCCGTGTGTGTAGGAAGCACAGCTCTTATGTTCTGAGCAAGCTGACTGTTCGGACCCCATAGGAAACACAGTAGAGTAGAAGAGTGCTCTTTTCTCAAAAGCAGAGTGTGTTTCTTGTAAGGTGAGCTAGCGTTTGTTTCCCAGTCCTAAATGGAGTTGAATCACCTGCAGTTTCTGGTCCTACGATCAAGAGTTGTTTTCTGGTAAGAAGAGTCACTATTGCGCTCCCATTGTCATACACAGGGAAAATAGCACTGGCGTCTGTTCCCAGCATGTACACTGTATTGGAATGAAGAGGATCTACTGTTCTTGTCAGTTTCCTAAGCAGAGTTGAACTAGATATGGCCGTGTGTGTAGGAAGCACAGTTCTTTTGTTCTGAGCAAGCTCACTGTTCTGGCCATATAGGAAACACATTAGAGTAGATTAGTGCTCTTTTCTCAAAAGCAGAGTGTGTTTCTTGTAAGGCGAGCTAGTGTTTGTTTCCCAGTCTAAAATCGAGTTGAATCACATGCAGTTTTTGGTTCTACGAGCAAGGGATGTTTTCTTGTAAGGAAAATCACTATTGTGCTCCCTTTGCCATAAACAGTGCAAATAGCACTCGCGTCTGTTCCCATCAAGTACAGTGTATTGTACTGAAGAGGATCTACTGTTCTTGTCAGTTTCCTCAGCAGAGTTGAACTAGATATGGCCCGTGTGTGTAGGAAGCACAGTTGTTTTGTTCTGAGCAAGCTCGCTGTTCGGACCCAATAGGAAACACCATAGAGTAGAAGAGTGCCCTTTTCTCAAAAGCATAGTGTGTTTCTTGTAAGGCGAGCTAGCGTTTCTTTCCCTGTCCTAAATGGATTTGAATCACATGCAGTTTCTGGTCCTAAGAGCAAGAGTTGTTTTCTGGTAAGAAGAGTCACTATTGTGCTCCCACGGTCATACATAGGGCAAATAGCACGGGCGTCTGTTCCCAGCAAATACAGTGTATTAGACTGAAGAGGAGCTACCGTTCTTGTCAGTTTCCTAAGCAGAGTTGAACTAGATATAGCCCGTGTGTGTAGGAAGCACATTTCTTTTTTTCTGAGCAAGCTCATTGTTTTGGCCCTATAGGAAACACAGTAGAGTAGAAGAGTGCTCTTTTCTCAAAAGCAGAGTGTGTTGCTTGTAAGGCGAGCTAGCCTTTGTTTCCCAGTCCTAAATGGAGTTGAATCACATGCCGTTTTTGGTCCTGCAAGAAAGAGTTGTTTTATGATAAGGAAAGTCACTATTGTGCTCCCATTGCCACACACAGAGCAAATAGCCCTCACGTCTGTTCCCAGCCAGTACAGTGTATTGGACTGAAGAAGAGCTACTGTTCTTGTCAGTTTCCTAAGCAGAGTTGAACTAGATATGGCCCGTGTGTGTAGGAAGCACAGTTCTTTTGTTCTGAGCAAGCTCGCTGTTCGGGCCCCATAGGAAATACCGTAGAGTAGAAGAGTGCCCTTTTCTCAAAAGCAGAGTGTGTTTCTTGTAAGGCGAGCTAGCCTTTGTTTTCCAGTTCTAAATGGAGTTGAATCACATGCAGTTTCTTGTCCTACGAGCAAGAGTCGTTTTCTGGTATGAAAGTCAATATTGTACTCCCATTGCCACACACAGTGCAAATAGCACAGGCGTCTGTTCCCAGCCAGTACAGTGTATTGGACTGAAGAGGAGCTACTGTTCTTGTCAGTTTCCTAAGCAGAGTTGACCTAGATATAGCCCGTGTGTGTAGGAAGCACAGTTCTTTTTTTCTGAGCAAGCTCATTTTTCGGACCCCATAGGAAACACATTAGAGTAGAAGAGTGCTCTTTTCTAAAAAGCAGAGTGTGTTTCTTGTAAGGAGAGCTTGCGTTTGTTTCCCATTCCTAAATGGAGTTGAATCACATGCAGTTTCTGGTCCTAAGAGCAAGAGCTGTTTTCTGGTAAGAAGAGTCACTATTGTGCTCCCATTGTCACACACAGTGCAAATAGCACTGGCGTCTGTTCCCAGCATGTACAGTGTATTGGACTGAAGGGGATCTACTGTTCTTGTCAGTTTCCTAAACAGAATTGAACTAGATATGGACGTGTGTGTAGGAAGCACAGTTTTTTTGTTCCGAGCAAGCTCACTGTTTTGGCCCTATAGAAAACACAGCAGAGTAGAAGAGTGTTCTTTTCTCAAAAGTAGAGTGTGTTTCTTGTAAGGCAAGCTAGCGTTTGTTTCCCAGTCCTAAATGGTGTTGAATCACATGCAGTTTCTGGTCCTACGAGCAAGAGTTGTTTTCTGGTAAGAAGAGTCACTCTTGCACTCCCATTGCCATACACAGTGCAAATAGCACTGGCATCTGTTCCCAGCATGTAGAGTGTATTGCACTGAAGAGGATCAACTGTTCTTGTCAGTTTCCTAAGCAGAGTTGAACTAGATATAGCCCGTGTGTGTACAAGCACAGCTCTTTTGTTCTGAGAAAGCTGACTGTTCGGACACCACAGGAAACACAGTAGAGTAGAAGAGTGCTCTTTTCTCAAAAGCAGAGTGTGTTTCTTGTAAGGCGAGCTAGCGTTTGTTTCCCAGTCCTAAATGGAGTTGAATCACATGCAGTTTCTGGTCCCACGAGCAAGAGTTGTTTTCTGGTAAGAAGAGTCACTATTGTGCTCCCATTGTCATACACAGGGCAAATAGCACTGGCGTCTGTTCCCAGCATGTACACTGTATTGGACTGAAGAGGATCTACTGTTCTTGTCATTTTCCTAAGCTGAGTTGAACTAGATATGGCCGTGTGTGTAGGAAGCACAGTTCTTTTGTTTTGAGCAAGCTCACTGTTCTGGCCATATAGGAAACACATTAGAGTAGAATAGTGCTCTTTTCTCAAAAGCAGAGTGTGTTTCTTTTAAGGCTAGCTATTGTTTGTTTCCCAGTCCTAAATGGAGTTGAATCCCATGCAGTTTCTGGTCCAACGAGCAAGAGTTGTTTTCTGGTATCAAGAATCACTATTGTGCTCCCATTGTCATACACAGGGCAAATAGCACTGGCGTCTGTTCCCAGCATGTACAGTGTATTGGACGGAAGAGTATCTACTGTTCTTGTCAGTTTCCTAAGCAGAATTGAACTAGCTATGGCCGTGTGTGTAGGAAGCACATTTCTTTTCTTCTGAGCAAGCTCACTGTTCAGACCCCATAGGAAATACAGTAGAGTGGAAGAGTGCCCTTTTATCAAAAGCAGAGTGTGTTTCTTGTAAGGCTAGCTAGCGTTTGTTTCTCAGTCCTAAATGGAGTTGAATCACATGCAGTTTTTTGTCCTACGAGCAGGAGTTGTTTTCCGGTAAGAAGAGTCACTAGTGCGCTCACATTGTCATACACAGGGCATATAGCACTGGCATCTGTTCCCAGCATGTACAGTGTATTGGACTTAAGAGGATCTACTGTTCTTGTCAGTTTCCTAAGCAGAATTGATCTGGATATGGCCCGTGTGTGTAGGAAGCACAGTTCTTTTGTTCTGAGCAAGCTCCCTGTTTTGGCCCTACAGGAAACACAGTAGAGTAGAATAGTGCTCTTTATTCAAAAGCAGAGTGTGTTTCTTGTAAGGCGAGCTAGCGTTTGTTTCCCAGTCCTAAATGGAGTTGAATCACATGCATTTATTGGTCCTACATGCAAGAGTTGTTTTCTGGTAAGGAAAGTCACTATTGTGCTCCCATTGCCACACACAGCGCAAATAGGACTCGCGTCTTTTCCCATCAAGTACAGTGTATTGGACTGAAGGGTACCTACTGTTCTTGTCAGTTTCCTAAGCAGAGTTGAACTAGATATGGCCAGTGTGTGTAGGAAGCACAGTTGCTTTGTTCTGAGCAAGCTCGCTGTTCGGACCCAATAAGAAACACCATAGAGTAGAAGAGTGCCCTTTTCTCAAAAGCATAGTGTGTTTCTTGTAAGGCGAGCTAGCGTTTGTTTCTTTGTCCTAAATGGATTTGAATCACATGCAGTTTCTGGTCCAACGAGCAAGAGTTGTTTTCTGGTAAGAAGAGTCACTATTGCGCTCCCATTGTCATAAACAGGGCAAATAGCACTGTCGTCTGTTCCCAGCATGTACAGTGTATTGGACTGAAGAGGATCTACTGTTCTTGTCAGTTTCCTAAGCAGAATTGAACTAGATGTGGCCGTGTGTGTAGGAAGCACAGTTCTTTTGTTCTGAGCATGCTCACTGTTCTGGCCCTATACGAAACACAGTAGAGTAGAAGAGTGATCGTTTCTCAAAAGTAGAGTGTGTTTCTTGTAAGGCGAGCTAGCGTTTGTTTCCCAGTTCTAAATGGAGTTGAATCACATGCAGTTTCTGGTCCTACGAGCAAGAGTCGTTTTCTGGTAGGAAAGTCACTCTTGTGCTCCCATTGCCACACCCAGTGCAAATAGCACTCGCATCTGTTCCCAGCCAGTACAGTGTATTGGACTGAAGAGGAGCTACTGTTCTTGTCAGTTTCCTAAGCAGAGTTGAACTAGATATGGCCCGTGTGTGTAGGAAGCACAGTTCTTTTGTTCTGAGCAAGCTCATTTTTCGGACCCCATAGGAAACACAGTAGAGTAGAAGAGTGCTCTTTTCTCAAAAGCAGAGTGTGTTTCTTGTAAGGCGAGCTAGCGTTTGTTTCCCAGTCCTAAATGGAGTTGAATCACATGCAGTTTCTGGTCCCACGAGCAAGAGTTGTTTTCTGGTAAGAAGAGTCACTATTGTGCTCCCATTGTCATACACAGGGCAAATAGCACTGGCGTCTGTTCCCAGCATGTACACTGTATTGGACTGAAGAGGATCTACTGTTCTTGTCATTTTCCTAAGCTGAGTTGAACTAGATATGGCCGTGTGTGTACTAAGCACAGTTCTTTTGTTCTGAGCAAGCTCACTGTTCTGGCCATATAGGAAACACATTAGAGTAGAATAGTGCTCTTTTCTCAAAAGCAGAGTGTGTTTCTTTTAAGGCTAGCTATTGTTTGTTTCCCAGTCCTAAATGGAGTTGAATCCCATGCAGTTTCTGGTCCTACGAGCAAGAGTTTTTTTCTGGTATCAAGAGTCACTATTGTGCTCCCATTGTCATACACAGGGCAAATAGCACTGGCGTCTGTTCCCAGCATGTACAGTGTATTGGACGGAAGAGTATCCACTGTTCTTGTCAGTTTCCTAAGCAGAATTGAACTAGCTATGGCCGTTTGTGTAGGAAGCACATTTCTTTTCTTCTGAGCAAGCTCACTGTTCGGACCCCATAGGAAATACAGTAGAGTGGAAGAGTGCCCTTTTATCAAAAGCAGAGTGTGTTTCTTGTAAGGCTAGCTAGCGTTTGTTTCTCAGTCCTAAATGGAGTTGAATCACATGCAGTTTTTGGTCCTACGAGCAAGAGTTGTTTTCTGGTAAGAAGAGTCACTAGTGCGCTCCCATTGTCATACACAGGGCATATAGCACTGGCATCTGTTCCCAGCATGTACAGTGTATTGGACTTAAGAGGATCTACTGTTCTTGTCAGTTTCCTAAGCAGAATTGATCTAGATATGGCCCGTGTGTGTAGGAAGCACAGTTCTTTTGTTCTGAGCAAGCTCCCTGTTTTGGCCCTATAGGAAACACAGTAGAGTAGAATAGTGCTCTTCTCTCAAAAGCAGAGTGTGTTTCTTGTAAGGCGAGCTAGCGTTTGTTTCCCAGTCCTAAATGGAGTTGAATCACATGCATTTTTTGGTCCTACAAGCAAGAGTTGTTTTCTGGTAAGGAAAGTCACTATTGTGCTCCCATTGCCACACACAGCGCAAATAGGACTCGCGTCTGTTCCCATCAAGTACAGTGTATTGGACTGAAGAGTAGCTACTGTTCTTGTCAGTTTCCTAAGCAGAGTTGAACTAGATATGGCCAGTGTGTGTAGGAAGCACAGTTGTTTTGTTCTGAGCAAGCTCGCTGTTCGGACCCAATAGGAAACACCGTAGAGTAGAAGAGTGCCCTTTTCTCAAAAGCATAGTGTGTTTCTTGTAAGGCGAGCTAGCGTTTGTTTCTTTGTCCTAAATGGATTTGAATCACATGCAGTTTCTGGTCCAACGAGCAAGAGTTGTTTTCTGGTAAGAAGAGTCACTATTGTGCTCCCATTGTCATACACAGGGCAAATAGCACTGTCGTCTGTTCCCAGCATGTACAGTGTATTGGACTGAAGAGGATCTACTGTTCTTGTCAGTTTCCTAAGCAGAATTGAACTAGATATGGCCGTGTGTAGGTAGCACAGTTCTTTTGTTCTGAGCATGCTCACTGTTCTGGCCCTATACGAAACACAGTAGAGTAGAAGAGTGATCGTTTCTCAAAAGTAGAGTGTGTTTCTTGTAAGGCGAGCTAGCGTTTGTTTCCCAGTTCTAAATGGAGTTGAATCACATGCAGTTTCTGGTCCTACAAGCAAGAGTCGTTTTCTGGTAGGAAAGTCACTATTGTGCTCCCATTGCCACACACAGTGCAAATAGCACTGGCTTCTGTTCCCAGCCAGTACAGTGTATTGGACTGAAGAGGAGCTATTGTTCTTGTCAGTTTCCTAAGCAGAGTTGAACTAGATATGGCCCGTGTGTGTAGGAAGCACAGTTCTTTTGTTCTGAGCAAGCTCATTTTTCGGACACAATAGGAAACACCGTAGAGTAGAAGAGTGCCCTTTTCTCAAAAGCATAGTGTGTTTCTTGTAAGGCGAGCTAGCGTTTGTTTCCCTGTCCTAAATGGATTTGAATCACATGCAGTTTCTGGTCCAACGAGCAAGAGTTGTTTTCTGGTAAGAAGAGTCACTATTGTGCTCCCATGGTCATACACAGGGCAAATAGCACGGGCGTCTGTTCCCAGCAAATACAGTGTATTAGACTGAATAGGAGCTACTGTTCTTGTCAGTTTCCTAAGCAGAGTTGAACTAGATATAGCCCGTGTGTAGGAAGCACAGTTCTTTTTTTCTGAGCAAGCTCACTGTTTTGGCCCTATAGGAAACACAGTAGAGTAGAAGAGTGCTCTTTTCTCAAAAGCAGAGTATGTTTCTTGTAAGGCGAGCTAGCATTTGTTTCCCAGTCCTAAATGGAGTTGAATCACATGCCGTTTTTGGTCCTACAAGCAAGAGTTGTTTTCTGATAAGGAAAGTCACTATTGTGCTCCCATTGCTACACACAGTGCAAATAACACTCACGTCTGTTCCCAGCCAGTACAGTGTATTGGACTGAAGAGGAGTTACTGTTCTTGTCAGTTTCCTAAGCAGAGTTGAACTAGATATGGCCTGTGTGTGTAGGAAACACAGTTCTTTTGTTTTGAGCAAGCTCACTTTTCGGACCCCATAGGAAACACATTAGAGTAGAAGAGTGCTCTTTTCTAAAAAGCAGAGTGTGTTTCTTGTAAGGAGAGCTTGCGTTTGTTTCCCAGTCCTAAATGGAGTTGAATCACATGCAGTTTCTGGTCCTACGAGCAAGAGCTGCTCTCTGATAAGAAGAGTCACTATTGTGCTCCCATTGTCATACACAGTGCAAATAGCACTGGCGTCTGTTCCCAGCATGTACAGTGTATTGGACTGAAGGGGATCTACTGTTCTTGTCAGTTTCCTAAACAGAATTGAACTAGATATGGCTGTGTGTGTGTAAGAAGCACAGTTTTTTTGTTCTGAGCAAGCTCACTGTTTTGGCCCTATAGGAAACACAGCAGAGTAGAAGAGTGTTCTTTTCTCAAAAGTAGAGTGTGTTTCTTGTAAGGCAAGCTAGCGTTTGTTTCCCAGTCCTAAATGGAGTTGAATCACATGCAGTTTTTGGTCCTACCAGCAAGAGTTGTTTTCTGGTAAGAAGAGTCACTCTTGCGCTCCCATTGCCATACACAGTGCAAATAGCACTGGCATCTGTCCCCAGCATGTACAGTGTATTGGACTGAAGAGGATCTACTGTTTTTGTCAGTTTCCTAAGCAGAGTTGAACTAGATATAGCCCGTGTGTGTAGGAAGCACAGCTCTTTTGTTCTGAGCAAGCTGACTGTTCGGACCCCATAGGAAACACAGTAGAGTAGAAGAGTGCTCTTTCCTAAAAAGCAGAGTGTGTTTCTTGTAAGGCGAGCTAGCGTTGGTTTCCCAGTCCTAAATGGAGTTGAATCACATGCAGTTTCTGGTCCCACGAGCAAGAGTTGTTTTCTGGTAAGAAGAGTCACTATTGTGCTCCCATTGTCATACACAGGGCAAATAGCACTGGCGTCTGTTCCCAGCATGTACACTGTATTGGACTGAAGGGGATCTACTGTTCTTGTCATTTTCCTAAGCTGAGTTGAACTAGATATGGCCGTGTGTGTAGGAAGCACAGTTTTTTTTTTGTTCTGAGCAAGCTCACTGTTCTGGCCATATAGGAAACACATTAGAGTAGAATAGTGCTCTTTTCTCAAAAGCAGAGTGTGTTTCTTTTAAGGCTAGCTATTGTTTGTTTCCCAGTCCTAAATGGAGTTGAATCCCATGCAGTTTCTGGTCCTACGAGCAAGAGTTGTTTTCTGGTATCAAGAGTCACTATTGTGCTCCCATTGTCATACACAGGGCAAATAGCACTGGCGTCTGTTCCCAGCATGTACAGTGTATTGGACGGAAGAGTATCCACTGTTCTTGTCAGTTTCCTAAGCAGAATTGAACTAGCTATGGCCGTTTGTGTAGGAAGCACATTTCTTTTCTTCTGAGCAAGCTCACTGTTCGGACCCCATAGGAAATACAGTAGAGTGCAAGAGTGCCCTTTTATCAAAAGCAGAGTGTGTTTCTTGTAAGGCTAGCTAGCGTTTGTTTCTCAGTCCTAAATGGAGTTGAATCACATGCAGTTTTTGGTCCTACGAGCAAGAGTTGTTTTCTGGTAAGAAGAGTCACTAGTGCGCTCCCATTGTCATACACAGGGCATATAGCACTGGCATCTGTTCCCAGCATGTACAGTGTATTGGACTTAAGAGGATCTACTGTTCTTGTCAGTTTCCTAAGCAGAATTGATCTAGATATGGCCCGTGTGTGTAGGAAGCACAGTTCTTTTGTTCTGAGCAAGCTCCCTGTTTTGGCCCTATAGGAAACACAGTAGAGTAGAATAGTGCTCTTCTCTCAAAAGCAGAGTGTGTTTCTTGTAAGGCGAGCTAGCGTTTGTTTCCCAGTCCTAAATGGAGTTGAATCACATGCATTTTTTGGTCCTACAAGCAAGAGTTGTTTTCTGGTAAGGAAAGTCACTATTGTGCTCCCATTGCCACACACAGCGCAAATAGGACTCGCGTCTGTTCCCATCAAGTACAGTGTATTGGACTGAAGAGTAGCTACTGTTCTTGTCAGTTTCCTAAGCAGAGTTGAACTAGATATGGCCCGTGTGTGTAGGAAGCACAGTTCTTTTGTTCTGAGCAAGCTCATTTTTCGGACCCCATAGGAAACACAGTAGAGTAGAAGAGTGCTCTTTTCTAAAAAGCAGAGTGTGTTTCTTGTAAGGAGAGCTTGCGTTTGTTTCCCAGTCCTAAATGGAGTTGAATCACATGCAGTTTCTCGTCCTACGAGCAAGAGCTGTTTTCTGGTAAGAAGAGTCACTATTGTGCTCCCATTGTCATACAAAGGGCAAACAGCACTGGCGTCTCTTCCCAGCATGTACAGTGTATTGGACTGAAGAGGATCGACTGTTCTTGTCAGTTTCCTAAGAAGAGTTGGAATAGATATGGCCCGTGTGTGTAGGAAGCACAGTTCTTTTGTTCTGAGCAAGCTCAATGTTCTGGCCATATAGGAAACACATTAGAGTAGAATAGTGCTCTTTTCTCAAAAGCAGAGTGTGTTTCTTGTAAGGCGAGCTAGCGTTTGTTTCCCAGTCCAAAATCGAGTTGAATCACATGCAGTTTCTGGTCCTACGAGCAAGGGATGTTTTCTGGTAAGGAAAATCACTATTGTGCTCCCTTTGCCATAAACAGTGCTAATAGCACTCACGTCTGTTCCCATCAAGTACAGTGTATTGTACTGAAGAGGAGCTACTGTTCTTGTCAGTTTCCTAAGCAGAGTTGAACTAGATATGGCCCATGTGTGTAGGAAGCACAGTTGTTTTGTTCTGAGCAAGCTCGCTGTTCGGACACAATAGGAAACACCGTAGAGTAGAAGAGTGCCCTTTTCTCAAAAGCATAGTGTGTTTCTTGTAAGGCGAGCTAGCGTTTGTTTCCCTGTCCTAAATGGATTTGAATCACATGCAGTTTCTGGTCCAACGAGCAAGAGTTGTTTTCTGGTAAGAAGAGTCACTATTGTGCTCCCATGGTCATACACAGGGCAAATAGCACGGGCGTCTGTTCCCAGCAAATACAGTGTATTAGACTGAATAGGAGCTACTGTTCTTGTCAGTTTCCTAAGCAGAGTTGAACTAGATATAGCCCGTGTGTAGGAAGCACAGTTCTTTTTTTCTGAGCAAGCTCACTGTTTTGGCCCTATAGGAAACACAGTAGAGTAGAAGAGTGCTCTTTTCTCAAAAGCAGAGTATGTTTCTTGTAAGGCGAGCTAGCATTTGTTTCCCAGTCCTAAATGGAGTTGAATCACATGCCGTTTTTGGTCCTACAAGCAAGAGTTGTTTTCTGATAAGGAAAATCACTATTGTGCTCCCATTGCTACACACAGTGCAAATAACACTCACGTCTGTTCCCAGCCAGTACAGTGTATTGGACTGAAGAGGAGTTACTGTTCTTGTCAGTTTCCTAAGCAGAGTTGAACTAGATATGGCCTGTGTGTGTAGGAAACACAGTTCTTTTGTTTTGAGCAAGCTCACTTTTCGGACCCCATAGGAAACACATTAGAGTAGAAGAGTGCTCTTTTCTAAAAAGCAGAGTGTGTTTCTTGTAAGGAGAGCTTGCGTTTGTTTCCCAGTCCTAAATGGAGTTGAATCACATGCAGTTTCTGGTCCTACGAGCAAGAGCTGCTCTCTGATAAGAAGAGTCACTATTGTGCTCCCATTGTCATACACAGTGCAAATAGCACTGGCGTCTGTTCCCAGCATGTACAGTGTATTGGACTGAAGGGGATCTACTGTTCTTGTCAGTTTCCTAAACAGAATTGAACTAGATATGGCCGTGTGTGTAAGAAGCACAGTTTTTTTGTTCTGAGCAAGCTCACTGTTTTGGCCCTATAGGAAACACAGCAGAGTAGAAGAGTGTTCTTTTCTCAAAAGTAGAGTGTGTTTCTTGTAAGGCAAGCTAGCGTTTGTTTCCCAGTCCTAAATGGAGTTGAATCACATGCAGTTTTTGGTCCTACCAGCAAGAGTTGTTTTCTGGTAAGAAGAGTCACTCTTGCGCTCCCATTGCCATACACAGTGCAAATAGCACTGGCATCTGTCCCCAGCATGTACAGTGTATTGGACTGAAGAGGATCTACTGTTTTTGTCAGTTTCCTAAGCAGAGTTGAACTAGATATAGCCCGTGTGTGTAGGAAGCACAGCTCTTTTGTTCTGAGCAAGCTGACTGTTCGGACCCCATAGGAAACACAGTAGAGTAGAAGAGTGCTCTTTCCTAAAAAGCAGAGTGTGTTTCTTGTAAGGCGAGCTAGCGTTGGTTTCCCAGTCCTAAATGGAGTTGAATCACATGCAGTTTCTGGTCCCACGAGCAAGAGTTGTTTTCTGGTAAGAAGAGTCACTATTGTGCTCCCATTGTCATACACAGGGCAAATAGCACTGGCGTCTGTTCCCAGCATGTACACTGTATTGGACTGAAGGGGATCTACTGTTCTTGTCATTTTCCTAAGCTGAGTTGAACTAGATATGGCCGTGTGTGTATGAAGCACAGTTTTTTTTTGTTCTGAGCAAGCTCACTGTTCTGGCCATATAGGAAACACATTAGAGTAGAATAGTGCTCTTTTCTCAAAAGCAGAGTGTGTTTCTTTTAAGGCTAGCTATTGTTTGTTTCCCAGTCCTAAATGGAGTTGAATCCCATGCAGTTTCTGGTCCTACGAGCAAGAGTTGTTTTCTGGTATCAAGAGTCACTATTGTGCTCCCATTGTCATACACAGGGCAAATAGCACTGGCGTCTGTTCCCAGCATGTACAGTGTATTGGACGGAAGAGTATCCACTGTTCTTGTCAGTTTCCTAAGCAGAATTGAACTAGCTATGGCCGTTTGTGTAGGAAGCACATTTCTTTTCTTCTGAGCAAGCTCACTGTTCGGACCCCATAGGAAATACAGTAGAGTGGAAGAGTGCCCTTTTATCAAAAGCAGAGTGTGTTTCTTGTAAGGCTAGCTAGCGTTTGTTTCTCAGTCCTAAATGGAGTTGAATCACATGCAGTTTTTGGTCCTACGAGCAAGAGTTGTTTTCTGGTAAGAAGAGTCACTAGTGCGCTCCCATTGTCATACACAGGGCATATAGCACTGGCATCTGTTCCCAGCATGTACAGTGTATTGGACTTAAGAGGATCTACTGTTCTTGTCAGTTTCCTAAGCAGAATTGATCTAGATATGGCCCGTGTGTGTAGGAAGCACAGTTGTTTTGTTCTGAGCAAGCTCGCTGTTCGGACCCAATAGGAAACACCGTAGAGTAGAAGAGTGCCCTTTTCTCAAAAGCATAGTGTGTTTCTTGTAAGGCGAGCTAGCGTTTGTTTCTTTGTCCTAAATGGATTTGAATCACATGCAGTTTCTGGTCCAACAAGCAAGAGTTGTTTTCTGGTAAGAAGAGTCACTATTGTGCTCCCATTGTCATACACAGGGCAAATAGCACTGTCGTCTGTTCCCAGCATGTACAGTGTATTGGACTGAAGAGGATCTACTGTTCTTGTCAGTTTCCTAAGCAGAATTGAACTAGATATGGCCGTGTGTAGGTAGCACAGTTCTTTTGTTCTGAGCATGCTCACTGTTCTGGCCCTATACGAAACACAGTAGAGTAGAAGAGTGATCGTTTCTCAAAAGTAGAGTGTGTTTCCTGTAAGGCGAGCTAGCGTTTGTTTCCCAGTTCTAAATGGAGTTGAATCACATGCAGTTTCTGGTCCTACGAGCAAGAGTCGTTTTCTGGTAGGAAAGTCACTATTGTGCTCCCATTGCCACACACAGTGCAAATAGCACTGGCTTCTGTTCCCAGCCAGTACAGTGTATTGGACTGAAGAGGAGCTATTGTTCTTGTCAGTTTCCTAAGCAGAGTTGAACTAGATATGGCCCGTGTGTGTAGGAAGCACAGTTCTTTTGTTCTGAGCAAGCTCATTTTTCGGACCCCATAGGAAACACAGTAGAGTAGAAGAGTGCTCTTTTCTAAAAAGCAGAGTGTGTTTCTTGTAAGGAGAGCTTGCGTTTGTTTCCCAGTCCTAAATGGAGTTGAATCACATGCAGTTTCTCGTCCTACGAGCAAGAGCTGTTTTCTGGTAAGAAGAGTCACTATTGTGCTCCCATTGTCATACAAAGGGCAAACAGCACTGGCGTCTCTTCCCAGCATGTACAGTGTATTGGACTGAAGAGGATCGACTGTTCTTGTCAGTTTCCTAAGAAGAGTTGGAATAGATATGGCCCGTGTGTGTAGGAAGCACAGTTCTTTTGTTCTGAGCAAGCTCAATGTTCTGGCCATATAGGAAACACATTAGAGTAGAATAGTGCTCTTTTCTCAAAAGCAGAGTGTGTTTCTTGTAAGGCGAGCTAGCGTTTGTTTCCCAGTCCAAAATCGAGTTGAATCACATGCAGTTTCTGGTCCTACGAGCAAGGGATGTTTTCTGGTAAGGAAAATCACTATTGTGCTCCCTTTGCCATAAACAGTGCTAATAGCACTCACGTCTGTTCCCATTAAGTACAGTGTATTGTACTGAAGAGGAGCTACTGTTCTTGTCAGTTTCCTAAGCAGAGTTGAACTAGATATGGCCCATGTGTGTAGGAAGCACAGTTGTTTTGTTCTGAGCAAGCTCGCTGTTCGGACACAATAGGAAACACCGTAGAGTAGAAGAGTGCCCTTTTCTCAAAAGCATAGTGTGTTTCTTGTAAGGCGAGCTAGCGTTTGTTTCCCTGTCCTAAATGGATTTGAATCACATGTAGTTTCTGGTCCAACGAGCAAGAGTTGTTTTCTGGTAAGAAGAGTCACTATTGTGCTCCCATGGTCATACACAGGGCAAATAGCACGGGCGTCTGTTCCCAGCAAATACAGTGTATTAGACTGAATAGGAGCTACTGTTCTTGTCAGTTTCCTAAGCAGAGTTGAACTAGATATAGCCCGTGTGTAGGAAGCACAGTTCTTTTTTTCTGAGCAAGCTCACTGTTTTGGCCCTATAGGAAACACAGTAGAGTAGAAGAGTGCTCTTTTCTCAAAAGCAGAGTATGTTTCTTGTAAGGCAAGCTACCATTTGTTTCCCAGTCCTAAATGGAGTTGAATCACATGCCGTTTTTGGTCCTACAAGCAAGAGTTGTTTTCTGATAAGGAAAGTCACTATTGTGCTCCCATTGCTACACACAGTGCAAATAACACTCACGTCTGTTCCCAGCCAGTACAGTGTATTGGACTGAAGAGGAGTTACTGTTCTTGTCAGTTTCCTAAGCAGAGTTGAACTAGATATGGCCTGTGTGTGTAGGAAACACAGTTCTTTTGTTTTGAGCAAGCTCACTTTTCGGACCCCATAGGAAACACATTAGAGTAGAAGAGTGCTCTTTTCTAAAAAGCAGAGTGTGTTTCTTGTAAGGAGAGCTTGCGTTTGTTTCCCAGTCCTAAATGGAGTTGAATCACATGCAGTTTCTGGTCCTACGAGCAAGAGCTGCTCTCTGATAAGAAGAGTCACTATTGTGCCCCCACTCTCATACACAGGGCAAATAGCACTGGCGTCTGTTCCCAGCAAGTACAGTGTATTGGACTGAAGAGGAGCTTTGTTCTTGTCAGTTTCCTAAGCAGAGTTGAACTAGATATGGCCCGTGTGTGTAGGAAGCACAGTTCTTTTGTTCTAAGCAAGCACGCTGTTCGGACCCCATAGAAAACACCGTAGAGTAGAAGAGTGCCCTTTTCTCAAAAGCATAGTGTGTTTCTTGTAAGGCGAGCTAGTGTTTGTTTCCCTGTCCTAAATGGATTTGAATCACATGCAGTTTCTGGTCCAACGAGCAAGAGTTGTTTTCTGGTAAGAAGAGTCACTATTGTGCTCCCATTGTCATACACAGGGCAAATAGCACTGGCGTCTGTTCCCAGCATGTACAGTGTATTGGACTGAAGAGTAGCTACTGTTTTTGTCAGTTTCCTAAGCAGAATTGAACTAGATATGGCCGTGTGTGTAGGAAGCACAGTTCTTTTGTTCTGAGCAACCTCACTGTTCGGACCCCATAGGAAACACAGTAGAGAAGAAGAGTGTTCTGTTCTCAAAAGCAGAGTGAGTTTCTTGTAAGGCGAGCTAGCATTTGTTTCCCAGTCCTAAATCGCGTTGAATATCATGCAGTTTCTGGTTCTACGAGCAAGAATTGTTTTCTTTTAAGGAAAGTCACTATTGTGCTCCCATTGCCATACACAGTGCAAATAGCCCTCGTGTCTGTACCCAGCAAGTACAGTGTATTGGACTGAAGAGGAGCTAATGTTCTTGTCAGATTCCTAAGCAGAGTTCAACTAGATACGGCCCGTGTGTGCAGGAAGCACAGTTCTTTTGTTCTGAGCAAGCTCACTGTTTTGGCCCTATAGGAAACACAGCTGAGTAGAAGAGTGTTCTTTTCTCAAAAGTAGAGTGTGTTTCTTGTAAGGCGAGCTAGCGTTTGTTTTCCAGTCCTAAATGGAGTTGAATCACATGCAGTAGTTTGTCCCACGAGTAAGAATTGTTTTCTGGTAAGGAAAGTCACTATTGTGCTCCCATTGCTATACACAGTGCAAATAGCACTCGCATCTGTTCCCAGCAAGTACAGTGTATTGGACTGAAGAGGAGCTACTGTTCTTCTCAGTTTCCTAAGCAGAGTTAAACTATATATGGCCCGTGTATGTAGGAAGCACAGTTCTTTTGTTCTGAACAAGCTCACTGTTCGGACCACAGAGGAAACACAGTAGAGTAGAAGAGTGCTCTTTTCTCGAAACAGAGTGTGTTTCCTGTAAGGTGAGCTAGCTTTTGTTTCCCAGTCCTAAATGGGAGTTGAATCACATGCATATTCTGGTCCTACGAGCAAGAGTTGTTTTCTGGTAAGAAGAGTCACTATTGCGCTCCCACTGTCATACACAGGGCTAATAGCACTGGCGTCTGTTCCCAGCATGTACAGTGTATTGGACTGAAGAAGAGCTACTGTTCTTGTCAGTTTCCTAAGCAGAGTTGAACTAGATATGGCCGTGTGTGTAGGAAGCACAGTTCTTTTGTTCTGAGCAAGCTCACTGTTCGGAACCCATAGGAAACACAGTAGAGTAGAAGAGTGCTCTTTTCTCAAAAGCAGAGTGTGTTTCTTGTAAGGCGAGCTAGTGATTGTTTCCCAGTCCTAAATGGAGTTGAATCACATGCAGTTTCTGGTCCTACGAGCAAGAGTTGTTTTCTGGTAAGAAGAGTCACTATTGCATTCCCATTGCCATACACAGTGCAAATAGCACTCGCGTCTGTTCTCAGCAAGTACAGTGTATTGGACTGAAGAGGATCTACTATTCTTGTCAGTTTCCTAAGAAGAATTGAACTAGATATGGCCTTGTGTGTAGGAAGCACAGTTCTTTTTTTCTGAGCAAGCTCACTGTTTTGGCTCTATAGGAAACACAGTAGAGTAGAAGAGTGCTCTTTTCTAAAAATCAGAGTGTGTTTCTTGTAAGGCGAGCTAGCATTTGTTTCCCAGTCCTAAATGTAGTTGAATCCCATGCAGTATTTCGTCCTATGAGCAAGAGTTGTTTTCTGGTAAGAAGAGTCACTATTGCGCTCCCATTGCCATACACACTGCAAATAGCACTCGCGTCTGTTCCCAGCAAGTAATGTGTATTACACTGAAGAGGAGCTACTGTTCTTGTCAGATTCCTAAGCAGAGTTGAACTAGATACGGCCCGTGTGTGCAGGAAGCACAGTTCTTTTGTTCTGAGCAAGCTCACTGTTTTGGCCCTATAGGAAACACAGCAGAGTAGAAGAGTGTTCTTTTCTCAAAAGTAGAGTGTGTTTCTTGTAAGGCGAGCTAGCGTTTGTTTTCCAGTCCTAAATGGAGTTGAATCACATGCAGTAGTTTGTCCCACGAGTAAGAGTTGTTTTCTGGTAAGGAAAGTCACTATTGTGCTCCCATTGCTATACACAGTGCAAATAGCACTCGCATATGTTCCCAGCAAGTACAGTGTATTGGACTGAAGAGGAGCTACTGTTCTTGTCAGTTTCCTAAGCAGAGTTAAACTATATATGGCCCGTGTATGTAGGAAGCACAGTTCTTTTGTTCTGAACAAGCTCACTGTTCGGACACCAGAGGAAACACAGTAGAGTAGAAGAGTGCTCTTTTCTCAAAACAGAGTGTGTTTCCTGTAAGCCGAGCTAGCTTTTGTTTCCCAGTCCTAAATGGGAGTTGAATCACATGCATATGCTGGTCCTACGAGCAAGAGTTGTTTTCTGGTAAGAAGAGTCACTATTGCGCTCCCACTGTCATACACAGGGCAAATAGCACTGATGTCTGTTCCCAGCATGTACAGTGTATTGGACTGAAGAAGAGATACTGTTCTTGTCAGTTGCCTAAGCAGAGTTGAACTAGATATGGCCGTGTGTGTAGGAAGCACAGTTCTTTTGTTCTGAGCAAGCTCACTGTTCGGAACCCATAGGAAACACAGTAGAGTAGAAGAGTGCTCTTTTCTCAAAAGCAGAGTGTGTTTCTTGTAAGGCGAGCTAGCGATTGTTTCCCAGTCCTAAATGGAGTTGAATCACATGCAGTTTCTGGTCCTACGAGCAAGAGTTGTTTTCTGGTAAGAAGAGTCACTATTGCGCCCCCATTGCCATACACAGTGCAAATAGCACTGGCGTATGTACCCAACATGTACAGTGTATTGGACTGAGGAGGATCTACTGTTCTTGTCAGTTTCCTAAGCAGAATTGAACTAGATATGGCCCGTGTGTGTAGGAAACACAGTTCTTTTGTTCTGAGCAAGCTCACTGTTAGGGCCCTATAGGAAACACAGTAGAGTAGAAGAGTGCTCTTTTCTCAAAAGCAGAGTGTGTTTCTTGTAAGGCGAGCTAGCATGTGTTTCCCAGTCCTAAATGGAGTTGAATCACATGCAGTTTCTGGTCCTACCAGCAAGAGTTTTTTCTGGTAATAAGAGTCACTATTGCGCTCCCATTGTCATACTCAGGGCAAATAGCACTGGCCTCTGTTCCCAGGATGTATAGTGTATTGGACTGAAGATGATCTACTCTTCTTGTCAGGTTCCTAAGCAGAGTTGAACTAGATATGGCCCATGTTTGTAAAAAGCACAGTTCTTTTATACTCAGCAAGCTCACTGTTCTGGCTCTTTAGGAAACACAGTTGAGTAGAAGAGTGCTCTTTCCTCAAAAGCAGAGTGTGTTTTTTGTAAGCCGAGCTAGTGTTTGTTTCGCAGTCCTAAATGGAGTTGAATCACATGCAGTTTCCGTTCCTACGAGCAAGAGTTGTTTTCTGGTAAGGAAAGTCACTCTTGCGCTCCCATTGCCATACACAGTGCAAATAACACTCGCTTCTTTTCCCAGCAAGTACAGTGTATTGGACTGAAGAGGAGCTACTGTTCTTGTCAGTTTCCTAAGCAGAATTGAACTAGATATGGCCCGTGTGTGTAGGAAGCCCAGTTCTTTTGTTCTAAGCAAGCTCACTGTTTGGACCCCATAGGAAACACAGAAGAGTAGAAGAGTGCTCTTTTCTCAAAAGCAGAGTGTGTTTCTTGTAAGTCGAGCTAGCGATTGTTTCTCAGTCCTAAATGGAGTTGAATCACATGCAGTTTCTGGTCCTACGAGCAAGAGTTGTTTTCTGGTAAGAAGAGTCACTATTGCGCCCCCTTTGCCTTACACATTGCAAATAGCACTGGCGTCTGTACCCAGCATGTACAGTGTATTGGACTGAAGAGGATCTACTGTTCTTGTCAGTTTCCTAAGCAGAATTGAACTAGATATGGCCCGTGTGTGTAGGAAGCACAGTTCTTTTGTTCTGAGCAAGCTCACTGTTCTAGCCCTATAGGAAACACAGTAGAGTAGAAGAGTGCTCTTTTCTCAAAAGAAGAGTGTGTTTCTTGTAAGGAGAGCTAGCGTTTGTTTCCCAGTCCTAATGTAGTTGAATCACATGCAGTTTCTGGTCCTACGAACAAGAGTTTTTTCCTGTAATAAGAGTCACTATTGCGCTCCCAATTTCATACACAGGGCAAATAGCACGGGCCTCTGTTCCCAGCATGTACAGTGTATTGGACTGAAATGGATCTACTGTTCTTGTCAGGTTCCTAAGCAGAGTTGAACTAGATATGGACCATGTGTGTAGGAAGCACAGTTTTTTTGTACTCAGCAAGCTCACTGTTCTGGCCCTATAGGAAACACAGTAGAGTAGAAGAGTGCTCTTTCCTCAAAAGCAGAGTGTGTTTTTTTTAAGGCAAGCTAGCGTTTGTTTCACAGTCCTAAATGGAGTTGAATCACATGAAATTTCCGTTCCTATGAGCAAGAGTTGTTTTCTGGTAAGGAAAGTCACTCTTGTGCTCCCATTGCCACATACAGTGCAAATAGCACTCACGTCTGTTCCCAGCAAGTACAGTGTTTTGTACTGAAGAGGAGCTACTGTTCTTGTCAGTTTCCTAAGCAGAATTAAACTAAATATGGCCCATGTGTGTAGCAAGCACAGTTCTTTTGTTCTGAGCAAGCTCACTGTTTGGACCCCATAGGAAACACAATAGAGTAGAAGAGTGCTCTTTTCTCAAAAGCAGAGTGTGTTTCTTGTAAGGCGAGCTAGCGTTTGTTTCTCAGTCCTAAAAGGAGTTGAATCACATGCAGTTTCTGGTCCTACGAGCAAGAGATGTTTTCTGGTAAGAAGAGTCACTATTGCGCTCCCATTGCCATACACAGTGCAAATAGCACTGGCGTCTGTACCCAGCATGTACAGTGTATTGGACTGAAGAGGATCTACTGTTCTTCTCAGTTTCCTAAGCAGAATTGAACTAGATATGGTCCGTGTGTGTAGCAAGCACAGTTCTTTTGTTCTGAGCAAGCTCACTGTTCTGGCCCTATAGGAAACACAGTAGAGTAGAAGAGTGCTCTTTTCTCAAAAGCAGAGTGTGTTTCTTGTACGGCGAGCTAGCGTTTGTTTTCCAGTCCTAAATGGAGTTGAATCACATGCAGTTTCTGGTCCTACGATCAAGAGTTTTTTCTGGTAATAGGAGTCACTATTGCGCTCCCATTGTCATACTCAGGGCAAATAGCACTGGCCTCTGTTCCCTGCATGTACAGTTTATTGGACTGAAGAGGATCTACTGTTCTTGTCAAGTTCCTACGCAGAGTTGAACTAGATATGGCCCATGTGTGTAGGAAGCACAGTTCTCTTGTACTCAGCAAGCTCACTGTTCTGGCCCTATAGGAAACACAGTAGAGTAGAAGAGTGCTCTTTCCTCAAAAGCAGAGTGTGTTTTTTTTAAGGCAAGCTAGCGTTTGTTTCACAGTCCTAAATGGAGTTGAATCACATGACATTTCCATTCCTACGAGCAAGAGTTGTTTTCTGGTAAGGAAAGTCACTCTTGTGCTCCCATTGCCACATACAGTGCAAATAGCACTCGCGTCTGTTCCCAGCAAGTACAGTGTTTTGTACTGAAGAGGAGCTACTGTTCTTGTCAGTTTCCTAAGCAGAATTAAACTAAATATGGCCCATGTGTGTAGCAAGCACAGTTCTTTTGTTCTGAGCAAGCTCACTGTTTGGACCCCATAGGAAACACAGTAGAGTAGAAGAGTGCTCTTTTCTCAAAAGCAGAGTGTGTTTCTTGTAAGGCGAGCTAGCGTTTGTTTTCCAGTCCTAAATGGAGTTGAATCACATGCAGTTTCTGGTCCTACGATCAAGAGTTTTTTCTGGTAATAGGAGTCACTATTGCGCTCCCATTGTCATACTCAGGGCAAATAGCACTGGCCTCTGTTCCCAGCATGTACAGTTTATTGGACTGAAGAGGATCTACTGTTCTTGTCAAGTTCCTACGCAGAGTTGAACTAGATATGGCCCATGTGTGTAGGAAGCACAGTTCTTTTGTACTCAGCAAGCTCACTGTTCTGGCCTTATAGGAAACACAGTAGAGTAGAAGAGTGCTCTTTCCTCAAAAGCAGAGTGTGTTTATTGTAAGGCAAGCTAGCGTTTGTTTCCCAGTCCTAAATGGAGTTGAATCACATGCAGTTTCCGTTCCTATGAGCAAGAGTTGTTTTCTGGTAAGGAAAGTCACTGTTGCGCTCCCAAGGCCATACACAGTGCAAATAGCATTCGCGTCTGTTCCCAGCAAATACAGTGTATTGGACTGAAGAGGAGCTACTGTTCTTGTCAGTTTCCTAAGCAGAATTGAACTAGTTATGGCCCGTGTGTGTAGGAAGCACAGTTCTTTTGTTCTGAGCAAGCTCACTGTTTGGACCCCATAGGAAACACAGTAGAGTAGAAGAGTGTTCTTTTCTCAAAAGCAGGGTGTGTTTCTTGTAAGGCAAGCTAGCGTTTGTTTCCCAGTCCTAAATGGAGTTGAATCACATGCAGTTTCTGGTCCTACGAGCAAGAGGTGTTTTCTGGTAAGAAGAGTCACTATTGCACTCCCATTGCCATACACAGTGCAAATAGCACTGGCGTCTGTACCCAGGATGTACAGCGTATTGGACTGAAGAGGATCTACTGCTCTTTTCAGTTTCCTAAGCAGAGTTGAATTAGATATGGCCCGTGTGTGTAGGAAGCGCAGTTCTTTTGTTCTGAGCAATCTCACTGTTCAGACCCCATAGGAAACACAGTAGAGTAGAAGAGTGGTCTTTTCTCAAAAGCAGAGTGTGTTTCTTGTAAGGCGAGCTACCGTTGTTTCCCAGTCCTAAATAGAGTTGAATCACATGCAGTTTCTGGTCATACAAGCAAGAGTTGTTTTCTGGTAATAAGAGTCACTATTGCGCTCCCATTGTCACACACAGGGCAAATAGCACTGGCGTCTTTTCCCAGCATGTACAGTGTATTGGACTGAAGAGGTTCTACTGTTCTTGTCAGTTTCCTAAGCAGAATTGAACAAGATATGGCCCGTGTGTGTAGGAAGCACAGTTCTTTTGTTCTGAGCTAGCTCACATTTGGAACTCCATAGGAAACACAGTAGATTAGAAGAGTGCATTTTTCTCAAAAGCAGAGTGTGTTTCTTGTAAGGCGAGCTAGCGTTGGTTTCCAAGTCCTAAATGGAGTTAAATCACATGCAGTTTCTGGTTCTACAAGCAACAGTTGTTTTCTGGTAAGAAGAGAGACTATTGGGCTCACATTGCCCTACACAGTGCAAATAACACTGGAGTCTGTACCCAGCATGTACAGCGTATTGGACTGAAGAGGATCTACTGTTCTTTTCAGCTTCCTAAGCAGAATTGAACTAGATATGGCCCGTGTGTGTAGGAAGCACAGTTCTTTTGTTCTGAGCAAGCTCACTGTTCTGACCCCATAGGAAACACAGTAGAGTAGAAGAGTGCTCTTTTGTCAAAAGCAGAGTGTGTTTCTTGTAAGGCGAGCTAGCGTTTGTTTCCCAGTCCTAAATGGAGTTGAAATACAAATGCAGTTTCTGGTCCTACGAGCAAGAGTTGTTTTCTGGTAAGAAGAGTCACTATTGCGCTCCCTTTGCCATACATAATGCAAATAGCCCTCGCGTCTGTTCCCAGCAAGTACAGTGTATTGGACTGAAGAGGAGCTACTGTTCTTGTCAGTTTCCTAAGCAGAGTTGAACTAGATATGGTCCATGTGTGTAGGAATCACAGTTTTTTTGTTCTGAGCAAGCGCACTGTTCTGGACCTATAGGAAACACAGTAGAGTAGAAGAGTGCTCTTTCCTCAAAAGCAGAGTGTGTTTTTGTAAGGTGAGCTAGCGTTTGTTTCGCAGTCCTAAATGGAGTTGAATCACATGCAGTTTCCGTTCCTACGAGCAAGAGTTGTTTTCTGGTAAGGAAAGTCACTATTGCGCTCCCATTGCCATACACAGTGCAAATAGCACTGGCGTCTGTACCCAGCATGTACAGTGTATTGGACTGAAGAGGATCTACTGTTCTTGTCAGTTTCCTAAGCAGAATTGAACTAGATATGGCCGTGTGTGTAGGAAGCACAGTTCTTTTGTTCTCATCAAGCTCACTGTCGGACCCCATAGAAAACACAGTAGAGTAGAAGAGTGCTCTTTTCTCAAAAGCAGAGTGTGTTTCTTGTAAGGCGAGCTAGCGTTTGTTTCCCAGTCCTAAATGGAGTTGAATCACATGCAGTTTCTGGTCCTACGAGCAAGTGTTTTTTCTGGTAATAAGAGTCACTATTGCGCTCCCATTGTAATTCACAGGGCAAATAGCACTGGCCTCTGTGCTCAGCACGTACAGTGTATTGGACTGAAGAGGATCTACTGTTCTTGTCAGGTTCCTAAGCAGAGTTGAACTAGATATGGCCCATGTGTGTAGGAAGCACAGTTCTTTTGTACTCAGCAAGCTCACTGTTCTGGCCCTACAGGAAACACAGTAGAGTAGAAGTGTGCTCTTTCCTCAAAAGCAGAGTGTGTTTCTTGTAAGGCGAGCTAGCGTTTGTTTCCCAGTCCTAAATGGAGTTGAATCACATGCAGTTTCCGTTCCTACGAGCAAGAGTTGTTTTCTGGTAAGGAAAGTCACTATTGCGCTCCCAATTCCATACACAGTGCAAATAGCACTCGCTTCTGTTCCCAGCAAGTACAGTGTATTGGACTGAAGAGGAGCTACTGTTCTTGTCAGTTTCCTAAGCAGAATTGAACTAGATATGGCCCGTGTGTGTAGGAAGCACAGTTCTTTTGTTCTGAGCAAGCTCACTGTTTGGAAGCCATAGGAAACACAGTAGAGTAGAAGAGTGCTCTTTTCTCAAAAGCAGAGTGTGTTTCTTGTAAGGCGAGCTAGCGTTTGTTTCCCAGTCCTAAATGGAGTTGAATCACATGCATTTTCTGGTCCAACGAGCAAGAGTTTTTTCTGGTAATAAGAGTCACTATTGCGCTCCCATTGTCACACTCAGGGCAAATAGCACTGGCCTCTGTTCCCAGGATGTACAGTGTATTGGACTTAAGAGGATCTACTGTTCTTGTCAGGTTCCTAAGCAGAGTTGAACTGGATATGGCCCATGTGTGTAAAAAGCACAGATATTTTGTCCTCAGCAAGCTCACTGTTCTGGCCCTATAGGAAAAACAGTAGAGTAGAAGAGTGCTCTTTCCTCAAAAGCAGAGTGTGTTTTTTGTAAGCCGAGCTAGTGTTTGTTTCACAGTCCTAAATGGAGTTGAATCACATGAAGTTTCCGTTCCTACGAGCAAGAGTTGTTTTCTGGTAAGGAAAGTCACTCTTGCGCTCCCATTGCCATACACAGTGCAAATAACACTCGCTTCTGTTCCCAGCAAGTACAGTGTATTGGACTGAAGAGGAGCTACTGTTCTTGTCAGTTTCCTAAGCAGAATTGAAATAGATATGGCCTGTGTGTAGGAAGCACAGTTCTTTTGTTCTGGGCAAGCTCACTGTTTGGACCCCATAGGAAACACAGTAGAGTAGAAGAGTGCTCTTTTCTCAAAAGCAGAGTGTGTTTCTTGTAAGGCGAGCTAGCGTTTGTTTCCCAATCCTAAATGGAGTTGAATCACATGCAGTTTCTGCTTCTACGAGCAAGAGTTGTTTTCTGGTAAGGAAAGTCACTATTGCGCTCCCATTGCCATACACAGTGCAAATAGCACTGGCGTCTGTACCCAGCATGTACAGTGTATTGGACTGAAGAGGATCTACTGTTCTTGTCAGTTTTCTAAGCAGAATTGAACTAGGTATGGCCGTGTGTGTAGGAAGCACAGTTCTTTTGTTCTGAGCAAGCTCACTGTTCTAGCCCTATAGGAAACACTGCAGAGTAGAAGAGTGCTCTTTTCTCAAAAGCAGAGTGTGTTTCTTGTAAGGCGAGCTCGCGTTTGTTTCCCAGTCCTAAATGGAGTTGAATCGCATGCAGTTTCTGGTCCTACGAGCAAGAGTTTTTTCTGGTAATAAGAGTCACTATTGCGCTCCCATTGTCATACACAGGGCAAATAGCACTGGCCTCTGTTCCCAGCATGTACACTGTATTGGACTGAAGAGGATCTACTGTTCTTGTCAGGTTCCTAAGCAGAGTTGAAATAGATATGGCCCGTGTGTGTAGGAAGCACAGATCATTTGTACTCAGCAAGCTCACTGTTCTGGCCCTATAGGAAACACAATAAAGTAGAAGAGTGCTCTTTCCTCAAAAGCAGAGTGTGTTTTTGTAAGGCGAGCTAGCGTTTGTTTTGCAGTCATAAATGGAGTTGAATCACATGCAGTTTCCGTTCCTACGAGCAAGAGTTGTTTTCTGGTAAGGAAAGTCACTATTGCGCTCCCATTGCCATACACAGTGCAAATAGCACTCGCGTCTGTTCCCAGCAAGTACAGTGTATTGTACTGAACAGGAGCTACTGTTCTTGTCAGTTTCCTAAGCAGAATTGAACTAGATATGGCCCGTGTGTGTAGGAAGCACAGTTCTTTTGTTCTGAGCAAGCTCACTGTTTGGACCCCATAGGAAACACAGTAGAGTAGACGAGTGCTCTTTTCTCAAAAGCAGTGTGTGTTTCTTGTAAGGCGAGCTAGCGTTTGTTTCCCAGTCCTAAATGGTGTTGAATCACATGCAGTTTCTGGTCCTTGAGCAAGAAATTTTTCTGGTAATAAGAGTCACTATTGTTCTCCCATTGTCATACTCAGGCAAATAGCACTGGCCTCTGTTCCCAGCATGTACAGTGTATTGGACTGAAGAGGAGCTACTGTTCTTGTCAGTTTCCTAAGCAGAATTGAACTAGATATGGCCCGTGTGTGTAGGAAGCACAGTTCTTTTGTTCTGAGCAAGCTCACTGTTTGGACCCCATAGGAAAAACAGTAGAGTAGAAGAGTGCTGTTTTCTCAAAAGCAGAGTGTGTTTCTTGTAAGGCGAGCTAGTGTTTGATTCCCAGTCCAAAAAGGAGTTGAATCACATGCAGTTTGTAGTCCTACGAGCAAGGGTTGTTTTCTGGTATCAAGAGTCACTATTGCGCTCCCATTGCCATACACAGTGCAAGTAGCACTGGCGTCTGTACCCAGCATGTACAGTGTATTGGAATGAAGAGGATCTACTGTTCTTGTCAGGTTCCTAAGCAGAGTTGAACTAGATATGGCCTGTGTGTGTAGGAAGCACAGTACTTTTGTTCTGAGCAAGCTCACTGTTCGGACCCTATAGGAAACACAGTAGAGTAGAAGAGTGCTCTTTTCTCAAAAGCAGAGTGTGTTTCTTGTAAGGCGGGCTAGCGTTTGTTTCCCAGTTCTAAATGGAGTTGAATCAAATGCAGTTTTTGGTCCCACGAGCAAGAGTTGTTTTCTGGTAAGAAGAGTCACTATTGAGCTCCCTTTGCCATACATAGTGCAAATAGCCCTCTCGTCTGTTCCCAGCAAGTACAGTGTATTGGACTGAAGAGGAGCTACTGTTCTTGTCAGTTTCCTAAGCAGAGTTGAACTAGATATGGCCCGTGTGTGTAGGAAGCACAGTTCTTTTGTTCTCAGCAAGCTCAATGTTCGGACCCCATAGAAAACACAGTAGAGTAGACGAGTGCTCTTTTCTCAAAAGCAGAGTGTGTTTCTTGTAAGGCGAGCTAGCGTTTGTTTTCCAGTCATAAATGGAGTTGAATCAAATGCAGTTTTTGGTCCTACGAGCAAGAATTGTTTTCTTGTAATAAGAGTCACTATTGTGCTCCCATTGCCATACATAGTACAAATAACACTCGCGTCTGTTTCCAGCAAGTACAGTGTATTGGTCTGAAGAGGAGCTACTGTTCATGTCAGTTTCCTAAGCAAAGTTGAACTAAATAAGGCCCGTGTGTGTAGGAAGCACAGTTCTTTTGTTATGAGCAAGCTCACTGTTCGAACCCCATAGGAAACACAGTAGAGGGAAGAGTGCTCTTTTCTCAAAAGCAGAGTGTGTTTCTTGTAAGGCGAGCTAGCATTTGTTTCCCAGTAATAAATGGAGTTGAAATACACATGCAGTTTCTGGTCCTACCAGCAAGAGATGTTTTCTGGTTAGAAGAGTCACTATTGCTCTCCCTTTGCCATACACAATGCAAATAGCCCTCGCGTCTGTTCCCAGCAAGTACAGTGTATTGGACTGAAGAGGAGCTACTGTTCTTGTCAGTTTCCTAAGCAGAATTGAACAAGATATGGCCCGTGTGTGTAGGAAGCACAGTTCTTTTGTTCTGAGCAAGCTCACATTTCGAACCGCATAGAAAACACAGTAGAGTAGAAGAGTGCATTTTTCTCAAAAGCAGAGTGTGTTTCTTGTAAGGCGAGCTAGCATTTGTTTCCCAGTCCTAAATGGAGTTGAATCACATGCAGTTTCCGTTCTTAGGAGCAAGAGTTGTTTTCTGGTAAGGAAAGTCACTATTGCGCTCCCATTGCCATACACAGTGCAAATAGCACTCGCGTCTGTTCCCAGCAAGTACAGTGTATTGGACTGAAGAGGATCTACTGTTCTTGTCAGTTTCCTAAGCAGAATTGAACTAGATATGGCCCGTGTGTGTAGGAAGCACAGTTCTTTTGTTCTGAGCAAGCTCACTGTTCTGGCCCTATAGGAAACACAGTAGAGTAGAAGAGTGCTCTTTTCTCAAAAGCAGAGTGTGTTTCTTGTAAGGCAAGCTAGCGTTTGTTTCCCAGTCCTAAATGGAGTTGAATCACATGCAGTTTCCGTTCCTACGAGCAAGAGTTGTTTTCTGGTAAGGAAAGTCACTATTGTGCTCCCATTGCCATACACAGTGCAAATAGCACTCGCGTCTGTTCCCAGCAAGTACAGTGTATTGGACTGAAGAGGAGCTACTGTTCTTGTCAGTTTCCTATGCAGAATTGACCTAGATATGGCCCGTGTGTGTAGGAAACACAGTTCTTTTGTTCTGAGCAAGCTCACTGTTTGGACCCCATAGGAAACACAGTAGAGTAGAAGAGTGCTCTTTTCTCAAAAGCAGAGTGTGTTTCTTGTAAGGCGAGCTAGCGTTTGTTTCCCAGTCCTAAATGGAGTTGAAACACATGCAGTTTCTGTTCCTACGAGCAAGAGTTTTTTCTGGTAATAAGTGTCACTATTGCGCTCCCATTGTCATACTCATGGATGTACTGTGTATTGGACTGAAGAGGATCTACTGTTCTTGTCAGGTTCCTAAGCAGAGTTGAACTAGATATGGCCCAAGTGTTTAGGAAGCACAGTTCTTTTGTACTCAGCAAGCTCACTGTTCTGGCCCTATAGGAAACACAGTAGAGTAGAAGAGTGCTCTTTCCTCAAAAGCAGAGTGTGTTTCTTGTAAGGCGAGCTAGCGTTTGTTTCCCAGTCCTAAATGGAGTTGAATCACATGCAGTTTCCATTCCTACGAGCAAGAGTTGTTTTCTGGTAAGGAAAGTCACTATTGTGCTCCCATTGCCTTACACAGTGCAAAAAGCACTCGCGTCTGTTCCCAGCAAGTACAGTGTATTGGACTGAAGAGGAGCTACTGTTCTTGTCAGTTTCCTAAGCAGAATTGAACTAGATATGGCCCGTGTGTGTACGAAGCACAGTTCTTTTGTTCTGATCAAGCTCACTGTTTGGACCCCATAGGAAACACAGTAGAGTAGAAGAGTGCTCTTTTCTCAAAAGCAGAGTGTGTTTCTTGTATGGCGAGCTAGCGTTTGTTTCCCAGTCCTAAATAGAGTTGAATCACATGCAGTTTCCGTTCCTACGAGCAAGAGTTGTTTTCTGGTAAGGAAAGTCACTATTGCGCTCCCATTGCCATACACAGTGCAAATAGCACTCGCTTCTGTTCCCAGCAAGTACAGTGTATTGGACTGAAGAGGAGCTACTGTTCTTGTCAGTTTCCAAAGCAGAATTGAACTAGATATGGCCCGTGTGTGTAGGAAGCACAGTTCTTTTGTTCTGAGCAAGCTCACTGTTTGGAAGCCATAGGAAACACAGTAGAGTAGAAGAGTGCTATTTTCTCAAAAGCAGAGTGTGTTTCTTGTAAGGCGAGCTAGCATTTGTTTCCCAGTCCTAAATGGAGTTGAATCACATGCATTTTCTGGTCCAACGAGCAAGAGTTTTTTCTGGTAATAAGAGTCACTATTGCGCTCCCTTTGTCATACTCAGGGCAAATAGCACTGGCCTCTGTTCCCAGGATGTACAGTGTATTGGACTTAAGAGGATCTACTGTTCTTGTCAGGTTCCTAAGCAGAGTTGAACTGGATATGGCCCATGTGTGTAAAAAGCACAGATATTTTGTCCTCAGCAAGCTCACTGTTCTGGCCCTATAGGAAACACAGTAGAGTAGAAGAGTGCTCTTTTCTCAAAAGCAGAGTGTGTTTCTTGTAAGGCAAGCTAGCGTTTGTTTCCCAGTCCTAAATGGAGTTGAATCACATGCAGTTTCCGTTCCTACGAGCAAGAGTTGTTTTCTGGTAAGGAAAGTCACTATTGTGCTCCCATTGCCATACACAGTGCAAATAGCACTCGCGTCTGTTCCCAGCAAGTACAGTGTATTGGACTGAAGAGGAGCTACTGTTCTTGTCAGTTTCCTATGCAGAATTGACCTAGATATGGCCCGTGTGTGTAGGAAACACAGTTCTTTTGTTCTGAGCAAGCTCACTGTTTGGACCCCATAGGAAACACAGTAGAGTAGAAGAGTGCTCTTTTCTCAAAAGCAGAGTGTGTTTCTTGTAAGGCGAGCTAGCGTTTGTTTCCCAGTCCTAAATGGAGTTGAAACACATGCAGTTTCTGTTCCTACGAGCAAGAGTTTTTTCTGGTAATAAGTGTCACTATTGCGCTCCCATTGTCATACTCATGGATGTACTGTGTATTGGACTGAAGAGGATCTACTGTTCTTGTCAGGTTCCTAAGCAGAGTTGAACTAGATATGGCCCAAGTGTTTAGGAAGCACAGTTCTTTTGTACTCAGCAAGCTCACTGTTCTGGCCCTATAGGAAACACAGTAGAGTAGAAGAGTGCTCTTTCCTCAAAAGCAGAGTGTGTTTCTTGTAAGGCGAGCTAGCGTTTGTTTCCCAGTCCTAAATGGAGTTGAATCACATGCAGTTTCCATTCCTACGAGCAAGAGTTGTTTTCTGGTAAGGAAAGTCACTATTGTGCTCCCATTGCCTTACACAGTGCAAAAAGCACTCGCGTCTGTTCCCAGCAAGTACAGTGTATTGTACTGAACAGGAGCTACTGTTCTTGTCAGTTTCCTAAGCAGAATTGAACTAGATATGGCCCGTGTGTGTACGAAGCACAGTTCTTTTGTTCTGATCAAGCTCACTGTTTGGACCCCATAGGAAACACAGTAGAGTAGAAGAGTGCTCTTTTCTCAAAAGCAGAGTGTGTTTCTTGTATGGCGAGCTAGCGTTTGTTTCCCAGTCCTAAATGGAGTTGAATCACATGCAGTTTCCGGTCCTACGAGCAAGAGTTGTTTTCTGGTAAGGAAAGTCACTATTGCGCTCCCATTGCCATACACAGTGCAAATAGCACTCGCTTCTGTTCCCAGCAAGTACAGTGTATTGGACTGAAGAGGAGCTACTGTTCTTGTCAGTTTCCAAAGCAGAATTGAACTAGATATGGCCCGTGTGTGTAGGAAGCACAGTTCTTTTGTTCTGAGCAAGCTCACTGTTTGGAAGCCATAGGAAACACAGTAGAGTAGAAGAGTGCTATTTTCTCAAAAGCAGAGTGTGTTTCTTGTAAGGCGAGCTAGCATTTGTTTCCCAGTCCTAAATGGAGTTGAATCACATGCATTTTCTGGTCCAACGAGCAAGAGTTTTTTCTGGTAATAAGAGTCACTATTGCGCTCCCTTTGTCATACTCAGGGCAAATAGCACTGGCCTCTGTTCCCAGGATGTACAGTGTATTGGACTTAAGAGGATCTACTGTTCTTGTCAGGTTCCTAAGCAGAGTTGAACTGGATATGGCCCATGTGTGTAAAAAGCACAGATATTTTGTCCTCAGCAAGCTCACTGTTCTGGCCCTATAGGAAAAACAGTAGAGTAGAAGAGTGCTCTTTCCTCAAAAGCAGAGTGTGTTTTTTGTAAGCCGAGCTAGTGTTTGTTTCGCAGTCCTAAATGGAGTTGAATCACATGAAGTTTCCGTTCCTACGAGCAAGAGTTGTTTTCTGGTAAGGAAAGTCACTCTTGCGCTCCCATTGCCATACACAGTACAAATAACACTCGCTTCTGTTCCCAGCAAGTACAGTGTATTGGACTGAAGAGGAGCTACTGTTCTTGTCAGTTTCCTAAGCAGAATTGAAATAGATATGGCCTGTGTGTAGGAAGCACAGTTCTTTTGTTCTGGGCAAGCTCACTGTTTGGACCCCATAGGAAACACAGTAGAGTAGAAGAGTGCTCTTTTCTCAAAACAGAGTGTGTTTCTTGTAAGGCGAGCTAGCTTTTGTTTCCCAGTCCTAAATGGAGTTGAATCACATGCAGTTTCTGCTTCTACGAGCAAGAGTTGTTTTCTGGTAAGGAAAGTCACTATTGCGCTCCCATTGCCATACACAGTGCAAATAGCACTGGCGTCTGTACCCAGCATGTACAGTGTATTGGACTGAAGAGGATCTACTGTTCTTGTCAGTTTTCTAAGCAGAATTGAACTAGATATGGCCATGTGTGTAGGAAGCACAGTTCTTTTGTTCTGAGCAAGCTCACTGTTCTAGCCCTATAGGAAACACTGCAGAGTAGAAGAGTGCTCTTTTCTCAAAAGCAGAGTGTGTTTCTTGTAAGGCGAGCTCGCGTTTGTTTCCCAGTCCTAAATGGAGTTGAATCACATGCAGTTTCTGGTCCTACGAGCAAGAGTTTTTTCTGGTAATAAGAGTCACTATTGCGCTCCCATTGTCATACACAGGGCAAATAGCACTGGCCTCTGTTCCCAGCATGTACACTGTATTGGACTGAAGAGGATCTACTGTTCTTGTCAGGTTCCTAAGCAGAGTTGAAATAGATATGGCCTGTGTGTGTAGGAAGCACAGATCATTTGTACTCAGCAAACTCACTGTTCTGGCCCTATAGGAAACACAATAGAGTAGAAGAGTGCTCTTTCCTCAAAAGCAGAGTGTGTTTCTTGTATGGCGAGCTAGCGTTTGTTTCCCAGTCCTAAATGGAGTTGAATCACATGCAGTTTCCGTTCCTACGAGCAAGAGTTGTTTTCTGGTAAGGAAAGTCACTATTGCGCTCCCATTGCCATACACAGTGCAAATAGCACTCGCCTCTGTTCCCAGCAAGTACAGTGTATTGTACTGAACAGGAGCTACTGTTCTTGTCAGTTTCCTAAGCAGAATTGAACTAGATATGGCCCGTGTGTGTAGGAAGCACAGTTCTTTTGTTCTGAGCAAGCTCACTGTTTGGACCCCATAGGAAACACAGTAGAGTAGACGAGTGCTCTTTTCTCAAAAGCAGAGTGTGTTTCTTGTAAGGCGAGCTAGCGTTTGTTTCCCAGTCCTAAATGGTGTTGAATCACATGCAGTTTCTGGTCCTTGAGCAAGAAATTTTTCTGGTAATAAGAGTCACTATTGTTCTCCCATTGTCATACTCAGGCAAATAGCACTGGCCTCTGTTCCCAGCATGTACAGTGTATTGGACTGAAGAGGAGCTACTGTTCTTGTCAGTTTCCTAAGCAGAATTGAACTAGATATGGCCCGTGTGTGTAGGAAGCACAGTTCTTTTGTTCTGAGCAAGCTCACTGTTTGGACCCCATAGGAAAAACAGTAGAGTAGAAGAGTGCTGTTTTCTCAAAAGCAGAGTGTGTTTCTTGTAAGGCGAGCTAGTGTTTGATTCCCAGTCCTAAAAGGAGTTGAATCACATGCAGTTTGTAGTCCTACGAGCAAGGGTTGTTTTCTGGTATCAAGAGTCACTATTGCGCTCCCATTGCCATACACAGTGCAAGTAGCACTGGCGTCTGTACCCAGCATGTACAGTGTATTGGAATGAAGAGGATCTACTGTTCTTGTCAGTTTCCTAAGCAGAGTTGAACTAGATATGGCCTGTGTGTGTAGGAAGCACAGTACTTTTGTTCTGAGCAAGCTCACTGTTCGGACCCCATAGGAAACACAGTAGAGTAGAAGAGTGCTCTTTTCTCAAAAGCAGAGTGTGTTTCTTGTAAGGCGGGCTAGCGTTTGTTTCCCAGTTCTAAATGGAGTTGAATCAAATGCAGTTTTTGGTCCTACGAGCAAGAATTGTTTTCTTGTAATAAGAGTCACTATTGTGCTCCCATTGCCATACATAGTACAAATAACACTCGCGTCTGTTTCCAGCAAGTACAGTGTATTGGTCTGAAGAGGAGCTACTGTTCATGTCAGTTTCCTAAGCAAAGTTGAACTAAATAAGGCCCGTGTGTGTAGGAAGCACAGTTCTTTTGTTATGAGCAAGCTCACTGTTCGAACCCCATAGGAAACACAGTAGAGGGAAGAGTGCTCTTTTCTCAAAAGCAGAGTGTGTTTCTTGTAAGGCGAGCTAGCGTTTGTTTCCCAGTAATAAATGGAGTTGAAATACACATGCAGTTTCTGGTCCTACCAGCAAGAGATGTTTTCTGGTTAGAAGAGTCACTATTGCTCTCCCTTTGCCATACACAATGCAAATAGCCCTCGCGTCTGTTCCCAGCAAGTACAGTGTGTTGGACTGAAGAGGAGCTACTGTTCTTGTCAGTTTCCTAAGCAGAATTGAACAAGATATGGCCCGTGTGTGTAGGAAGCACAGTTCTTTTGTTCTGAGCAAGCTCACATTTCGAACCGCATAGAAAACACAGTAGAGTAGAAGAGTGCATTTTTCTCAAAAGCAGAGTGTGTTTCTTGTAAGGCGAGCTAGCATTTGTTTCCCAGTCCTAAATGGAGTTGAATCACATGCAGTTTCCGTTCTTAGGAGCAAGAGTTGTTTTCTGGTAAGGAAAGTCACTATTGTGCTCCCATTGCCATACACAGTGCAAATAGCTCTCGCGTCTGTTCCCAGCAAGTACAGTGTATTGGACTGAAGAGGATCTACTGTTCTTGTCAGTTTCCTAAGCAGAATTGAACAAGATATGGCCCGTGTGTGTAGGAAGCACAGTTCTTTTGTTCTGAGCAAGCTCACGGTTCTGGCCCTATAGGAAACACAGTAGAGTAGAAGAGTGCTCTTTTCTCAAAAGCAGAGTGTGTTTCTTGTAAGGCAAGCTAGCGTTTGTTTCCCAGTCCTAAATGGAGTTGAATCACATGCAGTTTCCGTTCCTACGAGCAAGAGTTGTTTTCTGGTAAGGAAAGTCACTATTGTGCTCCCATTGCCATACACAGTGCAAATAGCACTCGCGTCTGTTCCCAGCAAGTACAGTGTATTGGACTGAAGAGGAGCTACTGTTCTTGTCAGTTTCCTATGCAGAATTGACCTAGATATGGCCCGTGTGTGTAGGAAACACAGTTCTTTTGTTCTGAGCAAGCTCACTGTTTGGACCCCATAGGAAACACAGTAGAGTAGAAGAGTGCTCTTTTCTCAAAAGCAGAGTGTGTTTCTTGTAAGGCGAGCTGGCGTTTGTTTCCCAGTCCTAAATGGAGTTGAAACACATGCAGTTTCTGTTCCTACGAGCAAGAGTTTTTTCTGGTAATAAGTGTCACTATTGCGCTCCCATTGTCATACTCATGGATGTACTGTGTATTGGACTGAAGAGGATCTACTGTTCTTGTCAGGTTCCTAAGAAGAGTTGAAATAGATATGGCCCAAGTGTTTAGGAAGCACAGTTCTTTTGTACTCAGCAAGCTCACTGTTCTGGCCCTATAGGAAACACAGTAGAGTAGAAGAGTGCTCTTTCCTCAAAAGCAGAGTGTGTTTCTTGTAAGGCGAGCTAGCGTTTGTTTCCCAGTCCTAAATGGAGTTGAATCACATGCAGTTTCCATTCCTACGAGCAAGAGTTGTTTTCTGGTAAGGAAAGTCACTATTGTGCTCCCATTGCCATACACAGTGCAAAAAGCACTCGCGTCTGTTCCCAGCAAGTACAGTGTATTGGACTGAAGAGGAGCTACTGTTCTTGTCAGTTTCCTAAGCAGAATTGAACTAGATATGGCCCGTGTGTGTACGAAGCACAGTTCTTTTGTTCTGATCAAGCTCACTGTTTGGACCCCATAGGAAACACAGTAGAGTAGAAGAGTGCTCTTTTCTCAAAAGCAGAGTGTGTTTCTTGTAAGGCGAGCTAGCGTTTGTTTCCCAATCCTAAATGGAGTTGAATCACATGCAGTTTCTGGTCCTACGAGCAAGAGTTGTTTTCTGGTAAGAAAAGTCACTATTGCGCTCCCATTGCCATACACAGTGCAAATAGCACTGCCGTCTGTACCCAGCATGTACAGTGTATTGGACTGAAGAGGATCTACTGTTCTTGTCAGTTTCCTAAGCAGAATTGAACTAGATATGGCCCGTGTGTGTAGGAAGCACAGTTCTTTTGTTCTGAGCAAGCTCACATTTCGAACCCCATAGAAAACACAGTAGAGTAGAAGAGTGCATTTTTCTCAAAAGCAGAGTTTGTTTCTTGTAAGGTGAGCTAGCGTTTGTTTCCCAGTCCTAAATGGAGTTGAAATACAAATGCAGTTTCTGGTCCTACGAGCAAGAGTTGTTTTCTGGTAAGAAGAGTCACTATTGCGCTCCCTTTGCCATACATAGTGCAAATAGCCCTCGCGTCTGTTCCCAGCAAATACAGTGTATTGGACTGAAGAGGAGCTACTGTTCTTGTCAGTTTCCTAAGCAGAGTTGAACTAGATATGGTCCATGTGTGTAGGAAGCACAGTTCTTTTGTTCTGAGCAAGCTCACTGTTCTGGCCCTATAGGAAACACAGTAGAGTAGAAGAGTGCTCTTTCCTCAAAAGCAGAGTGTGTTTTTGTAAGGTGAGCTAGCGTTTGTTTCGCAGTCCTAAATGGAGTAGAATCACATGCAGTTTCCGTTCCTACGAGCAAGAGTTGTTTTCTGGTAAGGAAAGTCACTATTGCGCTCCCATTGCCATACACAGTGCAAATAGCACTGGTGTCTGTACCCAGCATGTACAGTGTATTGGACTGAAGAGGATCTACTGTTCTTGTCAGTTTCCTAAGCAGAATTGAACTAGATATGGCCCATGTGTGTAGGAAGCACATTTCTTTTGTTCTCAGCAAGCTCACTGTTCAGACCCCATAGGAAACACAGTAGAGTAGAAAAGTGCTCTTTTCTCAAAAGCAGAGTGTGTTTCTTGTAAGGCGAGCTAGCGTTTGTTTCCCAGTCCTAAATGGAGTTGAATCACATGCAGTTTCTGGTCCTACGAGCAAGAGTTGTTTTCTGGTAAGAAGAGTCACTATTGCGCTCCCATTGCCATACACAGTGCAAATAGCACTGTCGTCTGTACCCAGCATGTACAGTGTATTGGACTGAAGAGGAGCTACTGTTCTTGTCAGTTTCCTATGCAGAATTGACCTAGATATGGCCCGTGTGTGTAGGAAACACAGTTCTTTTGTTCTGAGCAAGCTCACTGTTTGGACCCCATAGGAAACACAGTAGAGTAGAAGAGTGCTCTTTTCTCAAAAGCAGAGTGTGTTTCTTGTAAGGCGAGCTAGCGTTTGTTTCCCAGTCCTAAATGGAGTTGAAACACATGCAGTTTCTGTTCCTACGAGCAAGAGTTTTTTCTGGTAATAAGTGTCACTATTGCGCTCCCATTGTCATACTCATGGATGTACTGTGTATTGGACTGAAGAGGATCTACTGTTCTTGTCAGGTTCCTAAGCAGAGTTGAAATAGATATGGCCCAAGTGTTTAGGAAGCACAGTTCTTTTGTACTCAGCAAGCTCACTGTTCTGGCCCTATAGGAAACACAGTAGAGTAGAAGAGTGCTCTTTCCTCAAAAGCAGAGTGTGTTTCTTGTAAGGCGAGCTAGCGTTTGTTTCCCAGTCCTAAATGGAGTTGAATCACATGCAGTTTCCATTCCTACGAGCAAGAGTTGTTTTCTGGTAAGGAAAGTCACTATTGTGCTCACATTGCCGTACACAGTGCAAAAAGCACTCGCGTCTGTTCCCAGCAAGTACAGTGTATTGGACTGAAGAGGAGCTACTGTTCTTGTCAGTTTCCTAAGCAGAATTGAACTAGATATGGCCCGTGTGTGTACGAAGCACAGTTCTTTTGTTCTGATCAAGCTCACTGTTTGGACCCCATAGGAAACACAGTAGAGTAGAAGAGTGCTCTTTTCTCAAAAGCAGAGTGTGTTTCTTGTAAGGCAAGCTAGCGTTTGTTTCCCAATCCTAAATGGAGTTGAATCACATGCAGTTTCTGGTCCTACGAGCAAGAGTTGTTTTCTGGTAAGAAAAGTCACTATTGCGCTCCCATTGCCATACACAGTGCAAATAGCACTGCCGTCTGTACCCAGCATGTACAGTGTATTGGACTGAAGAGGATCTACTGTTCTTGTCAGTTTCCTAAGCAGAATTGAACTGGATATGGCCCGTGTGTGTAGGAAGCACAGTTCTTTTGTTCTGAGCAAGCTCACATTTCGAACCCCATAGAAAACACAGTAGAGTAGAAGAGTGCATTTTTCTCAAAAGCAGAGTTTGTTTCTTGTAAGGTGAGCTAGCGTTTGTTTCCCAGTCCTAATGTAGTTGAATCACATGCAGTTTCTGGTCCTACGAGCAAGAGTTTTTTCTGGTAGTAAGAGTCACTATTGCGCTCCCATTGTCATACACAGGGCAAATAATACTGGCCTCTGTTCTCAGCATGTACAGTGTATTGGACTGAAGAGTATCTACTTTTTTTGTCAGGTTCCTAAGCAGAGTTGAACTAGACATGGCCTATGTGTGTAGGAAGCACAGTTCTTTTGTACTCAGCAAGCTCACTGTTCTGGCCCTATAGGAAACACAGTAGAGTAGAAGAGTGCTCTTTTCTAAAAAGCAGAGTGTGTTTCTTGTATGGCGAGCTAGCGTTTGTTTCCCAGTCCTAAATGGAGTTGAATCACATGCAGTTTCCGTTCCTACGAGCAAGAGTTGTTTTCTGGTAAGGAAAGTCACTATTGCGCTCCCAATTCCATACACAGTGCAAATAGCACTCGCTTCTGTTCCCAGCAAGTACAGTGTATTGGACTGAAGAGGAGCTACTGTTCTTGTCAGTTTCCAAAGCAGAATTGAACTAGATATGGCCCGTGTGTGTAGGAAGCACAGTTCTTTTGTTCTGAGCAAGCTCACTGTTTGGAAGCCATAGGAAACACAGTAGAGTAGAAGAGTGCTCTTTTCTCAAAAGCAGAGTGTGTTTCTTGTAAGGCGAGCTAGCATTTGTTTCCCAGTCCTAAATGGAGTTGAATCACATGCATTTTCTGGTCCAACGAGCAAGAGTTTTTTCTGGTAATAAGAGTCACTATTGCGCTCCCATTGTCATACTCAGGGCAAATAGCACTGGCCTCTGTTCCCAGGATGTACAGTGTATTGGACTTAAGAGGATCTACTGTTCTTGTCAGGTTCCTAAGCAGAGTTGAACTGGATATGGCCCATGTGTGTAAAAAGCACAGATATTTTGTCCTCAGCAAGCTCACTGTTCTGGCCCTATAGGAAAAACAGTAGAGTAGAAGAGTGCTCTTTCCTCAAAAGCAGAGTGTGTTTTTTGTAAGCCGAGCTAGTGTTTGTTTTGCAGTCCTAAATGGAGTTGAATCACATGAAGTTTCCGTTCCTACGAGCAAGAGTTGTTTTCTGGTAAGGAAAGTCACTCTTGCGCTCCCATTGCCATACACAGTGCAAATAACACTCGCTTCTGTTCCCAGCAAGTACAGTGTATTGGACTGAAGAGGAGCTACTGTTCTTGTCAGTTTCCTAAGCAGAATTGAAATAGATATGGCCTGTGTGTAGGAAGCACAGTTCTTTTGTTCTGGGCAAGCTCACTGTTTGGACCCCATAGGAAACACAGTAGAGTAGAAGAGTGCTCTTTTCTCAAAAGCAGAGTGTGTTTCTTGTAAGGCGAGCTAGCGTTTGTTTCCCAGTCCTAAATGGAGTTGAATCACATGCAGTTTCTGCTTCTACGAGCAAGAGTTGTTTTCTGGTAAGGAAAGTCACTATTGCGCTCCCATTGCCATACACAGTGCAAATAGCACTGGCGTCTGTACCCAGCATGTACAGTGTATTGGACTGAAGAGGATCTACTGTTCTTGTCAGTTTTCTAAGCAGAATTGAACTAGATATGGCCGTGTGTGTAGGAAGCACAGTTCTTTTGTTCTGAGCAAGCTCACTGTTCTAGCCCTATAGGAAACACTGCAGAGTAGAAGAGTGCTCTTTTCTCAAAAGCAGAGTGTGTTTCTTGTAAGGCGAGCTCGTGTTTGTTTCCCAGTCCTAAATGGAGTTGAATCACATGCAGTTTCTGGTCCTACGAGCAAGAGTTTTTTCTGGTAATAAGAGTCACTATTGCGCTCCCATTGTCATACACAGGGCAAATAGCACTGGCCTCTGTTCCCAGCATGTACACTGTATTGGACTGAAGAGGATCTACTGTTCTTGTCAGGTTCCTAAGCAGAGTTGAAATAGATATGGCCCGTGTGTGTAGGAAGCACAGATCATTTGTACTCAGCAAGCTCACTGTTCTGGCCCTATAGGAAACACAATAGAGTAGAAGAGTGCTCTTTCCTCAAAAGCAGAGTGTGTTTTTGTAAGGCGAGCCAGCGTTTGTTTTGCAGTCATAAATGGAGTTGAATCACATGCAGTTTCCGTTCCTACGAGCAAGAGTTGTTTTCTGGTAAGGAAAGTCACTATTGCGCTCCCATTGCCATACACAGTGCAAATAGCACTCGCGTCTGTTCCCAGCAAGTACAGTGTATTGTACTGAACAGGAGCTACTGTTCTTGTCAGTTTCCTAAGCAGAATTGAACTAGATATGGCCCGTGTGTGTAGGAAGCACAGTTCTTTTGTTCTGAGCAAGCTCACTGTTTGGACCCCATAGGAAACACAGTAGAGTAGACGAGTGCTCTTTTCTCAAAAGCAGAGTGTGTTTCTTGTAAGGCGAGCTAGCGTTTGTTTCCCAGTCCTAAATGGTGTTGAATCACATGCAGTTTCTGGTCCTTGAGCAAGAAATTTTTCTGGTAATAAGAGTCACTATTGTTCTCCCATTGTCATACTCAGGGAAATAGCACTGGCCTCTGTTCCCAGCATGTACAGTGTATTGGACTGAAGAGGAGCTACTGTTCTTGTCAGTTTCCTAAGCAGAATTGAACTAGATATGGCCCGTGTGTGTAGGAAGCACAGTTCTTTTGTTCTGAGCAAGCTCACTGTTTGGACCCCATAGGAAAAACAGTAGAGTAGAAGAGTGCTGTTTTCTCAAAAGCAGAGTGTGTTTCTTGTAAGGCGAGCTAGTGTTTGATTCCCAGTCCTAAAAGGAGTTGAATCACATGCAGTTTGTAGTCCTACGAGCAAGGGTTGTTTTCTGGTATCAAGAGTCACTATTGCGCTCCCATTGCCATACACAGTGCAAGTAGCACTGGCGTCTGTACCCAGCATGTACAGTGTATTGGAATGAAGAGGATCTACTGTTCTTGTCAGTTTCCTAAGCAGAGTTGAACTAGATATGGCCTGTGTGTGTAGGAAGCACAGTACTTTTGTTCTGAGCAAGCTCACTGTTCGGACCCCATAGGAAACACAGTAGAGAAGAAGAGTGCTCTTTTCTCAAAAGCAGAGTGTGTTTCTTGTAAGGCGGGCTAGCGTTTGTTTCCCAGTTCTAAATGGAGTTGAATCAAATGCAGTTTTTGGTCCTACGAGCAAGAGTTGTTTTCTGGTAAGAAGAGTCACTATTGCGCTCCCTTTGCCATACATAGTGCAAATAGCCCTCTCGTCTGTTCCCAGCAAGTACAGTGTATTGGACTGAAGAGGAGCTACTGTTCTTGTCAGTTTCCTAAGCAGAGTTGAACTAGATATGGCCCGTGTGTGTAGGAAGCACAGTTCTTTTGTTCTCAGCAAGCTCACTGTTCGGACCCCATAGAAAACACAGTAGAGTAGACGAGTGCTCTTTTCTCAAAAGCAGAGTGTGTTTCTTGTAAGGCGAGCTAGCGTTTGTTTCCCAGTCCTAAATGGAGTTGAATCAAATGCAGTTTTTGGTCCTACGAGCAAGAATTGTTTTCTTGTAATAAGAGTCACTATTGTGCTCCCATTGCCATACATAGTACAAATAACACTCGCGTCTGTTTCCAGCAAGTACAGTGTATTGGTCTGAAGAGGAGCTACTGTTCATGTCAGTTTCCTAAGCAAAGTTGAACTAAATAAGGCCCGTGTGTGTAGGAAGCACAGTTTTTTGTTATGAGCAAGCTCACTGTTCGAACCCCATTGGAAACACAGTAGAGGGAAGAGTGCTCTTTCCTCAAAAGCAGAGTGTGTTTCTTGTAAGGCGAGCTAGCGTTTGTTTCCCAGTAATAAATGGAGTTGAAATACACATGCAGTTTCTGGTCCTACCAGCAAGAGATGTTTTCTGGTTAGAAGAGTCACTATTGCTCTCCCTTTGCCATACACAATGCAAATAGCCCTCGCGTCTGTTCCCAGCAAGTACAGTGTATTGGACTGAAGAGGAGCTACTGTTCTTGTCAGTTTCCTAAGCAGAATTGAACAAGATATGGCCCGTGTGTGTAGGAAGCAGAGTTCTTTTGTTCTGAGCAAGCTCAGATTTCGAACCGCATAGAAAACACAGTAGAGAAGAAGAGTGCATTTTTCTCAAAAGCAGAGTGTGTTTCTTGTAAGGCGAGCTAGCATTTGTTTCCCAGTCCTAAATGGAGTTGAATCACATGCAGTTTCCGTTCTTAGGAGCAAGAGTTGTTTTCTGGTAAGGAAAGTCACTATTGCGCTCCCATTGCCATACACAGTGCAAATAGCACTCGCGTCTGTTCCCAGCAAGTACAGTGTATTGGACTGAAGAGGATCTACTGTTCTTGTCAGTTTCCTAAGCAGAATTGAACTAGATATGGCCCGTGTGTGTAGGAAGCACAGTTCTTTTGTTCTGAGCAAGCTCACTGTTCTGGCCCTATAGGAAACACAGTAGAGTAGAAGAGTACTCTTTTCTCAAAAGCAGAGTGTGTTTCTTGTAAGGCGAGCTAGCTTTTGTTTCCCAGTCGTAAATGAAGTTGAATCACATGCAGTTTCTGGTCCTATGAGCAAGAGTTGTTTTCTGGTAAGAAGAGTCACTCTTGTGCTCCCATTGCCATACACAGTGCAAATAGCACTTGCATCTTTTCCAATCAAGTACAGTGTATTGGACTGAAGAGCAGATACTGTTCTTGTCAGTTTCCTGAGCAGAGTTGAATTAGATATGGCCCGTGTGTATAGGAGGCACAGTTCTTTTGTTCTGAGCAAGCTCACTTTCTGGCCCTATAGGAAACACAGTAGAGTAGAAGAGTGCTCTTTTCTCAAAAGCAGAGTGTGTTTCTTGTAAGGCGAGCTAGCGTTTGTTTCCCAGTCCTAAATGGAGGTGAATCACATGCAGTTTCTGGTCCTACAAGCAGGAGTTGTTTTCTGGTAGAGGAGTCACTATTGCGCTCACATTGTCATACACAGGGCAAATAGCACTGGCGTCTGTTCCCAGCCTGTACAGTGTATTGGACTGAAGAGGATCTACTCTTCTTGTCAGTTTCCTCTGCAGAGTTGAACTAGATATGGCCCATGTGTGTAGGAAGCACAGTTTTTTTGTTCTGAGCAAGCTCACTGTGCGGACCCCATAGGAAACTCAGTGCTCTTTTCTCAAAAGCAGAGTGTGTTAGTTGTAAGGTGAGATAGCGTTTGCTTCCCAGACTTAAATGGAGTTGAATCACATGCAGTTTCTGGTCCTACAAGCAAGAGTTGTTTTCTGTTAAGAAGTGTCACTATTGCGCTCGCATTGTCATACACAGGGCAAAGAGCACTGGCGTCTTTTCCCAGCATGTACAGTGTATTGGACTGAAGAGAATCTACTGTTCTTGTCAGTTTCCTATGCAGAGTTGAACTAGATATAGCCCGTGTGTGTAGGAAGCACAGTTCTTTTGTTCTGAGCAAGCTCACTGTTCTGGCCCTATAGGAAACACAGTAGAGTAGCAGAGTGCTCTTTTCTCAAAAGCAGAGTGTTTTTCTTGTAAGGCGAGCTAGTGTTTGTTTCCAAGTCCTAAATGGAGTTGAATCACATGCAGTTTCTGGTCCTAAAAGCAAGAGTTGTTTTCTGTTAAGAAGAGTCACTATTGCGCTCACATTGTCATACACAGGGCAAATAGCACTGGCGTCTTTTCCCAGCATGTACAGTGTATTGCACTGAAGAAGATCTACTGTTCTTGTCAGTTTCCTAAGCAGAATTGAACTAGATATGGCCATGTGTGCAGGAAGTACAGTTCTTTTGTTCTGAGCAAGCTCACTGTTCAGACCCCATAGGAAATACAGTAGAGTAGAAGGGTGCTCTTTTCTCATAGGCAGAGTGGGTTTCTTGTAAGGCGAGCTAGCGTTTGTTTCCCAGTCCTAAATGGAGTTGAATCACATGCAGTTTTTGGTCCTACGCGCAAGAGTTGTTTTCTGGTAAGGAAAGTCACTATTGCGCTCCCATTACCAAACACAGTGCAAATAGATAACGCATCTGTTCCCAGCAAGTACAGTGTATTGGACTGAAGAGGAGCTACTGTTCTTGTCAGTTTCCGAAGCACAGTTGAACTAGATATGGCCCGTGTGTGTAGGAAGCACAGTTCTTTTGTTCTGAGCAAGCTCACTGTTTGGACCCCATAGGAAACACAGTAGAGTAGAAGAGTGCTCTTTTCTCAAAAGCAGAGTGTGTTTCTTGTAAGGCGAGCTAGCGTTTGTTTCCCGGTCCTAAATGGAGTTGAATCACATGCAGTTTCTGGTCCTACGAGCAAGAGTTGTTTTCTGGTAAGAAGAGTCACTATTGTGCTCCCATTGCCATACACAGTGCAAATAGCACTGGCGTCTGTACCAAGCATGTACAGCGTATTGGACTGAAGAGGATCTACTGTTCTTTTCAGTTTCCTAAGCAGAGTTGAACTAGATATGGCCCGTGTGTGTAGGAAGCACAGTTCTTTTGTTCTGAGCAAGCTCACTCTTCGGACCCCATAGGAAACACAGTAGAGTAGAAGAGTGCTCTTTTCTCAAAAGCAGAGTGTGTTGCTTGTAAGGCGAGATAGCGTTTGTTTCCCAGTTCTAAATGGAGTTGAAATACACATGCAGTTTCTGGTCCTACGAGCAAGAGTTGTTTTCTCGTAAGAAGAGTCACTATTGCACTCCCTTTGCCATACACAGTGCAAATACCCTCGCGTCTCTTCCCAGCAAGTACAGTGTATTGGACTGAAGAGGAGCTACTGTTCTTGTCAGTTTCCTAACCAGAATTGAACTAGATATGGCCCGTGTGTGTAGGAAGCACAGTTCTTTGGTTCTCAGCAAGCTCACTGTTCTGGCCCTATAGAAAACACAGTAGAGTAGAAGAGTGCTCTTTTCTCAAAAGCAGAGTGTGTTTCTTGTAAGGCGAGCTAGCGTTTGTTTCCCGGTCCTAAATGGAGTTGAATCAAATGCAGTTTTTGATCCTACGAGCAAGAGTTGTTTTCTGGTAAGAAGAGTCACTATTGCGCTCCCATTGCCATACATAGTACAAATAACACTCGCGTCAGTTTCCAGCAAGTACAGTGTATTGGTCTGAAGAGGAGCTACTGTTAATGTCAGTTTCCTAAGCAAAGTTGTACTAGATAAGGCCCGTGTGTGTAGGAAGCACAGTTCTTTTGTTCTGAGCAAGCTCACTGTTCGAACCCCATAGGAAACACAGTAGAGAGAAGAGTGCTCTTTTCTCAAAAGCAGAGTGTGTTTCTTCTAAGGCGAGCTACCATTTGTTTCCCAGTCCTAAATGGAGTTGAATCAAATGCAGTTTTTGTTCCTACGAGCAAGAGTTGTTTTCTGGTAAGAAGAGTCACTATTGTGCTCCCATTACCATACACAGTGCAAATAGCACTGGCGTCTGTACCCAGCATGTACAGTGTATTGGACTGAAGAGGAGATACTGTTCTTGTCAGTTTCCTAAGCAGAATAGAACAAGATATGGCGCGTGTGTGTAGGAAGCACAGTTCTTTTGTTCTGAGCAAGCTCACTGTTTGGACCCCATAGGAAACACATTAGAGTAGATGTGTGCCCTATTTTCAAAAGCAGAGTGTGTTTCTTGTAAGGCGAGCTAGCGTTTGTTTCCCAGTCCTAAATGGAGTTGAAATACACATGCAGTTTCTGGTCCTATGAGCAAGAGTTGTTTTCTGGTAAGAAGAGTCACTATTGCGCTCCCTTTGCCGTACACAGTGCAAATATTCCTTGCGTCTGTTCCCAGCAAGTACAGTGTATTGGACTGAAGAGGAGCTACTGTTCTTGTCAGTTTCCTAAGCAGAATTGAACTAGATATGGCCCGTGTGTGTAGGAAGCACAGTTCTTTTGTTCTGAGCAAGCTCACTGTTTGGACCCCATAGGAAACACAGTAGAGTAGAAGAGTGCTCTTTTCTCAAAAGCAGACTGTGTTTCTTGTAAGGCGAGCTAGCGTTTGTTTCCCAGTCCTAAATGGAATTGAATCACATGCAGTTTCTGGTCCTACGAGCAAGGGTTTTCTTCTGGTAAGAAGAGTCACTATTGTGGTCCCATTGCCATACACAGTGCAAATAGCACTGGCGTCTGTACCCAGCATGTACAGCATATTGGACTGAAGAGGATCTACTGTTCTTTTCAGTTTCCTAAGCAGAGTTGAACTAGATATGGCCCGTGTGTGTAGGAAGCACAGTTCTTTTGTTCTGAGCAAGCTCACTGTTCGGACCCCATAGGAAACACAGTAGAGTAGAAGAGTGCTCTTTTCTCAAAAGCAGAGTATGTTTCTTGTAAGGCGAGCTAGCGTTTGTTTCCCAGTCCTAAATAGAGTTGAATCACATGCAGTTTCTGGTCCTACAAGCAAGAGTTTTTTCTGGTAATAAGAGTCACTATTGCGCTCCCATTGTCATACACAGGGCAAATAGCACTGGCCTCTGTTCTCAGCATGTACAGTGTATTGGACTGAAGAGGATCTACTGTTCTTGTCAGTTTCCTAAGCAGAGTTGAACTAGATATGGCCCATGTGTGTAGGAAGCACAGTTCTTTTGTACTCAGCAAGCTCACAGTTCTGGCCCTATAGGAAACACAGTAGAGTAGAAGAGTGCGCTTTCCTCAAAAGCAGAGTGTGTTTCTCGTAAGGAGAGCTAGCGTTTGTTTCCCAGTCTTAAATGGTGTTGAATCACATGCAGTTTCCGTTCCTACGAGCAATAGTTGGTTTCTGGTAAGGAAAGTCACTATTGCGCTCACATTGCCATACACAGTGCCAATAGCACTCACGTCTGTTCCCAGCAAGTACAGTGTATTGGACTGAAGAGGAGCTACTGTTCTTGTGAGGTTCCTAAGCAGAGTTGAACTAGATATGTCCCATGTGTAGGAAGCACAGTTCTGTTGTTCTCAGCAAGCTGACTGTTCGGGCCCCATAGGAAACACAGTAGAGTAGAAGAGTGCTCTTTTCTCAAAAGCCGAGTGTGTTTAGTGTAAGGCGACCTAGCGTTTGCTTCCCAGTCCTAAATGGAGTTGAATCACATGCAGTTTCTGGTCCTAAGAGCAAGAGTTGTTTTCTGGTAAGAAGAGTCACTATTGCGCTCCCATTGCCATACACAGTGCAAATAGCACTCGCGTTTGCTCTCAGCAAGTACAGTGTTTTAGATTGAAGAGGAGCCACTGTTCTTGTCAGTTTCCTAAGCAGACTTGAACTAGATATGGCCCGTGTGTGTAGGAAGCACAGTTCATTTGTTCTGAGCAAGCTCACATTTCAGACCCCATAGGAAACACAGTAGAGTAGAAGAGTACTCTTTTCTCAAAAGCAGAGTGTGTTTCTTGTAAGGCGAGCTAGCTTTTGTTTCCCAGTCGTAAATGAAGTTGAATCACATGCAGTTTCTGGTCCTACGAGTAGTGTTGTTTTTTGGTAAGAAGAGTCACTCTTGTGCTCCCATTGCCATACACAGTGCAAATAGCACTTGCGTCTTTTCCAATCAAGTACAGTGTATTGGGCTGAAGAGGAGATACTATTCTTGTCAGTTTCCTGAGCAGAGTTGAACTAGATATGGCCCGTGTGTATAGGAAGCACAGTCCTTTTGTTCTGAGCATGCTCACTTTCTGGCCCTATAGGAAACACAGTAGAGTAGAAGAGTGCTCTTTTCTCAAAAGCAGAGTGTGTTCCTTGTAAGGCGTAAGCAGAATTGAACTAGATACGGCCATGTGTGTAGGAAGCACAGTTCTTTTGTTCTGAGCAAGCTCACTGTTCTGGCCCTATAGGAAACACAGTAGAGTAGAAGAGTGCTCTTTTCTCAAAAGCAGAGTGTGTTTCTTGTAAGGCGAGCTATCGTTTGTTTCCCAGTCCTAAATGGAGTTGAATCACATGCAGTTTCTGGTCCTACGAGCAAGGGTTGTTTTCTGTTAAGAAGAGTCACTATTGCGCTCCCATTTCCATACACAGTGCAAATGGCACTGGCCTCTGTACCCAGCATGTACAGCGTATTCGACTGAAGAGGATCTACTGTTCTTTTCAGTTTCCTAAGCAGAGTTGAACTAGATATGTTCCGTGTGTGTAGGAAGCACAGTTCTTTTGTTCTGAGCAAGCTCACTGTTCGGACCCCTTAGGAAACACAGTAGAGTAGAAGAGTGCTCTTTTCTCAAAAGCAGAGTGTGTTTCTTGTAAGGCGAGCTAGCGTTTGTTTCCCAGTCCTAAATGGAGTTGAATCACATGCAGTTTCTGGTCCTACGAGCAAGAGTTTTTTCTGGTAATAAGAGTCACTATTGCGCTCCCATTGTCATACACAGGGCAAATAGCACTGGCCTCTGTTCTCAGCATGTACAGTGTATTGGACTGAAGAGGATCTACTGTTCTTGTCAGGTTCCTAAGAAGAGTTGAACTAGATATGGCCCATGTGTGTAGGAAGCACAGTTCTTTTGTACTCAGCAAGCTCACTGTTCTGGCCCTATAGGAAACACAGTAGAGTTGAAGAGTGCTCTTTCCTCAAAAGCAGAGTGTGTTTCTTGTAAGGCGAGCTAGCGTTTGTTTCCCAGTCTTAAATGGTGTTGAATCACATGCAGTTTCCGTTCCTACGAGCAAGAGTTGGTTTCTGGTAAGGAAAGTCACTATTGCGCTCCCATTGCCATACACAGTGCCAATAGCACTCGCGTCTGTTCCCAGCAAGTACAGTGTATTGGACTGAAGAGGAGCTACTGTTCTTGTGAGCTTCCTAAGCAGAGTTGAACTAGATATGGCCCGTGTGTAGGAAGCACAGTTCTGTTGCTCTCAGCAAGCTGACTGTTCGGACCCCATAGGAAACACAGTAGAGTAGAAGAGTGCTCTTTTCTCAAAAGCCGAGTGTGTTTAGTGTAGGCGACCTAGCGTTTGCTTCCCAGTCCTAAATGGAGTTGAATCACATGCAGTTTCTGGTCCTAAGAGCAAGAGTTGTTTTCTGGTAAGAAGAGTCACTATTGCGCTCCCATTGCCATACACAGTGCAAATAGCACTCGCGTTTGCTCTCAGCAAGTACAGTGTATTGGATTAAAGAGGAGCCACTGTTCTTGTCAGTTTCCTAAGCAGACTTGAACTAGATATGGCCCGTGTGTGTAGGAAGCACAGTTCATTTGTTCATAGCAAGCTCACTGTTCAGACCCCATAGGAAACACAGTAGAGTAGAAGAGTACTCTTTTCTCAAAAGCAGAGTGTGTTTCTTGTAAGGCGAGCTAGCTTTTGTTTCCCAGTCATAAATGAAGTTGAATCACATGAAGTTTCTGGTCCTACGAGTAGTGTTGTTTTTTGGTAAGAAGAGTCACTCTTGTGCTCCCATTGCCATACACAGTGCAAATAGCACTTGCGTCTTTTCCAATCAAGTACAGTGTATTGGACTGAAGAGGACATACTGTTCTTGTCAGTTTCCTGAGCAGAGTTGAACTAGATATGGCCCGTGTGTATAGGAAGCACAGTTCTTTTGTTCTGAGCAAGCTCACTTTCTGGCCCTATAGGAAACACAGTAGAGTAGAAGAGTGCTCTTTTCTCAAAAGCAGAGTGTGTTCCTTGTAAGGCGTAAGCAGAATTGAACTAGATACGGCCATGTGTGTAGGAAGCACAGTTCTTTTGTTCTGAGCAAGCTCACTGTTCTGGCCCTATAGGAAACACAGTAGAGTAGAAGAGTGCTCTTTTCTCAAAAGCAGAGTGTGTTTCTTGTAAGGCGAGATAGCGTTTGCTTCCCAGACCTAAATGGAGTTGAATCACATGCAGTTTCTGGTCCTACAAGCAAGAGTTGTTTTCTGGTAAGAAGAGTCACTATTGCGCTGGCATTGTCATACACAGGGCAAATAGCACTGGCGTCTGTTCCCAGCCTGTACAGTGTATTGGACTGAAGAGGATCTACTGTTCTTGTCAGTTTCCTCTGCAGAGTTGAACAGATATGGCCCGTGTGTAGGAAGCACAGTTCATTTGTTCTGAGAAAGCTTACTGTGCGGACCCCATAGGAAACTCAGTGCTCTTTTCTCAAAAGCAGAGTGTGTTAGTTGTAAGGCGATATAGCGTTTGCTTCCCAGACCTAAATGGAGTTGAATCACATGCAGTTTCTGGTCCTACAAGCAAGAGTTGTTTTCTGTTAAGAAGATTCACTATTGCGCTCGCATTTTCATACACAGGGCAAATAGCACTGGCGTCTTTTCCCAGCATGTACAGTGTATTGGACTGAAGAGGATCTACTGTTCTTGTCAGTTTCCTACGCAGAGTTGAACTAGATATAGCCCGTGTGTGTAGGAAGCACAGTTCTTTTGTTCTGAGCAAGCTCACTGTTCTGGCCCTATAGGAAACACAGTAGAGTAGCAGAGTGCTCTTTACTCAAATGCAGAGTGTGTTTCTAGTAAGGCGAGGTAGTGTTTTTTCCAAGTCCTAAATGGAGTTGAGTCACATGCAGTTTCTGGTCCTACGAGCAAGAGTTGTTTTCTGTTAAGAAGAGTCACTATTGCGTTAGCATTGTCATACATAGGGCAAATAGCACTGGCGTCTTTTCCCAGCATGTACAGTGTATTGCACTGAAGAGGATCTACTGTTCTTGTCAGTTTCCTAAGCAGAATTGAAATAGATATGGCCATGTGTGCAGGAAGTACAGTTCTTTTGTTCTGAGCAAGCTCACTGTTCGGACCCCATAGGAAATACAGTAGAGTAGAAGAGTGCTCTTTTCTCAAAAGCAGAGTGTATTTCTTGTAAGTCGAGCTAGTGTTTTTTTTCCCAGTCCTAAATGGAGTTGAATCACATGCAGTTACTGGTACTAAGAGCAAGAGTTGTTTTCTGGTAAGAAGAGTCACTATTGTGCTCCCATTGCCAAACACAGTGCAAATAGCACTCGCATCTGTTCCCAGCAAGTACAGTGCATTGGACTGAAGAGGAGCTACTGTTCTCGTCAGTTTTCAAAGCAGAGTTGAACTAGATATGGCCCATGTGTGTAGGAAGCACAGTTCCTTTGTTCTGAGCAAGCTCACTGTTCTAGCCCTATAGGAAACACATTAGAGTAGAAGAGTGCTCTTTTCTCAAAAGCAGAGTGTGTTTCTTGTAAGGCGAGCTAGCGTTTGTTTCCCAGTCCTAAATGGAGTTGAATCACATGCAGTTTTTGGTCCTATGCGCAAGAGTTGTTTTCTGGTAAGGAAAGTCACTATTGTGCTCCCATTGCCAAACACAGTGCAAATAGAAAACGCATCTGTTCCCAGCAAGTACAGTGTATTGGACTGAAGAGGAGCTACTGTTCTTGTCAGTTTCCTAAGCAGAATTGAATTGGATATGGCCATTTGTGTAGGAAGCACAGTTCTTCTGTTCTGAGAAAGCTCACTGTACTGGTCCTATAGGTAACACAGTAGAGTAGAAGAGTGCTCTTTTCTCAAAAGCAGAGTGTGTTTCTTGTAAGGCGAGCTAGCGTTTGTTTCCCAGTCCTAAATGGAGTTGAATCAAATGCAGTTTTTGGTCCTACAAGCAAGAGTTGTTTTCTGGTAAGAAGAGTGACTATTGCGCTCCCTTTGCCATACATAGTGCAAATAGCCCTCTCGTCTGTTCCCAGCAAGTACAGTGTATTGGACTGAAGAGGAGCTACTGTTCTTGTCAGTTTCCTAAGCAGAGTTGAACTAGATATGGCCCGTGTGTGTAGGAAGCACAGTTCTTCTGTTCTCAGCAAGCTCACTGTTCGGACCCCATAGAAAACACAGTAGAGTAGAAGAGTGCTCTTTTCTCAAAAGCAGAGTATGTTTCTTGTAAGGCTAGATAGCGTTTGCTTCCCAGACCTAAATGGAGTTGAATCACATGCAGTTTCTGTTAATACGAGTAGAGTTGTTTTTTGGTAAGAAGAGTCACTCTTGCGCTTCCATTGCCATACACATTGCAAATAGCACTTGCGTCTTTTCCAATCAAGTACAGTGTATTGGACTGAAGAGGAGATACTGTTCTTGTCAGTTTCCTGAGCGGAGTTGAACTAGGTGTGGCCCGTGTGTTAGGAAGCACAGTTCTTTTGTTCTGAGCAAGCTCACTGTTCTGCCCTTTAGGAAACACAGTAGAGTAGAAGAGTGCTCTTTTCTCAAAAGCAGAGTGTGTGTCTTGTAAGGCTAGATAGCGTTTGCTTCCCAGACCTAAATGGAGTTAAATCACATGCAGTTTCTGGTCCTACAAGCAAGAGTTGTTTTCTGGTAAGAAGAGTCACTATTGCGCTCGCATTGTCATACACAGGGCAAATAGCACTGGCGTCTGTTCCCAGCCTGTACAGTGTGTTGCACTGAAGAGGATCTACTGTTCTTGTCAGTTTCCAAAGCAGAGTTGAACTAGATACGGCCATGTGTGTAGGAAGCACAGTTCTTTTGTTCTGAGTAAGCTCACTGTTCTGGGCCTATAGGAAACACAGTAGAGTAGAAGAGTGCTCTTTTCTCAAAAGCAGAGTGTGTTTCTTGTAAGGCGAAATAGTGTTTGCTTCCCAGACCTAAATGGAGTTGAATCACATGCAGTTTCTGGTCCTACAAGCAAGAGTTGTTTTCTGGTAAGAAGAGTCACTATTGCGCTCGCATTGTCATACACAGGGCAAATAGCACTGGCGTCTGTTCCCAGCCTGTACAGTGTATTGGACTGAAGAGGTTCTACTGTTCTTGTCAATTTCCTCTGCAGAGTTGAACTAGATATGGCCCGTGTGTGTAGGAAGCACAGGTCCTTTGTTCTGAGCAACCTCACTGTTCTGGCCCTATAGGAAACACATTAGAGTAGAAGAGTGCTCTTTTCTCAAAAGCAGAGTGTGTTTCTTGTAAGGCGAGCTAGCGTTTGTTTCCCAGTCCTAAATGTATTTGAATCACATGCAGTTTCTGGTCCTACGAGTAGAGTTATGTTTTGGTAAGAAGAGTCACTATTGTGCTCCCATTGCCATACACAGTACAAATAGCACTTGTGTCTGTTCCAATCAATTACAGTGTATTGGACTGAAGAGGAGCTACTGTTCTTGTCAGTTTCCTAAGCAGAGTTGAACTAGATATGGCCCGTGTGTATAGGAAGCACAGTTCTTTTGTTCTGAGCAAGCTCACTGTTCGGACCCCATAGGAAACACAGTAGAGTAGAAGAGTGCTCTTTTCTCAAAAGCAGAGTGTGTTTCCTGTAAGGTAAGCTAGCGTTTGCTTCCCAGACCTAAATGGCGTTGAATCACATGCAGTTTCTTGTCCAACGAGCAACAGTTGTTTTCTGGTAAGAAGAGTCACTATAGTGCTCCCATTGTCATACACAGGGAAAATAGCCCCGGCGTCTTTTCCTAGCATGTACAGTGTATTGGACTGAAGAGGTGCTACTGTTCTTGTCAGTTTCCGATGCAGAGTTAAACTAGATATGGCCCGTGTGTGTAGGAAGCACAGTTCTTTTGTTCTGAGCAAGCTCACTGTTCTGGCCCTATAGGAAACACATTAGAGTAGAAGACTGCTCTTTTCTCAAAAGCAGAGTGTGTTTCTTGTAAGGCGAGTTAGCGTTTGTTTCCCATTCCTAAATGGATTTGAATCACATGCATTTTCTGGTCCTACAAGCAAGAGTTTTTTCTGGTAAGAAGTGTCACTATTGCGCTCCCATTGTTTTACACAGGGCAAATAGCACTGGCATTTGTACCCAGCATGTACAGAGTATTGGACTGAAGAGGATCTACTGTTCTTGTCAGGTTCCTAAGCAGAGTTGAACTAGATATGGCCCGTGTGTGTATGAAGCACATTTCTTTTGTTCTGAGCAAGCTCACTGTTCTGGCCCTATAGGAAACACAGTAGAGTAGAAGAGTCATCTTTTCGTAAAAGCAGAGTGTGTTTCTTGTAAGGCAAGCTAGCATTTGTTTCCCAGTCGTAAATGGAGTTGAATCCCATGCAGTTTCTGGTCCTAGGAGCAAGAGTTGTTTTGTGTTAAGAAGAGTCACTATTGCGCTCCCATTGTCATACACAGTGCAAATAGCACTGGCGTCTGTTTCCAGCAAGTACAGTGTATTGGACTGAAGGGGATCTACTGTTCTTTTCAGTTTCCTAAGCATAATTGAACTAGATATGGCCCGTGTTTGTAGGAAGCACAGTTCTTTTGTTCTGAGCAAGCTCACTGTTCGGACCCCATAGGAAACACAGTAGAGTAGAAGTTTGCCCTGTTCTCAAAAGCAGAGTTTGTTTCTTGTAAAGGCGAGGTATCATTTGTTTTCCAGTCCTAAATGGAGTTGAATCACATGCAGTTTTGGGTCCTATGAGCAAGAGTTGTTTTCTGGTAAGGAAAGTCACTATTGCGCTCCCATTGACATACACAGTGCAAATAGCACTTGTGTCGTTTCCAACAAGTACAGTGTATTGGACTGAAGAGGAGCTACTGTTCTTGTCAGTTTCCTAAGCAGAGTTGAACTAGATATGGGCCGTGTGCGTAGGAAGCACAGTTCTTTTGTTCTGAGCAAGCTCACTGTTCGGAACCCATAGGACACATAGTAGAGAAGAAGAGTGCTCTATTCTCAAAAGCAGAGTGTGTTTCTTGTAAGGCAAGCTAGCTTTTGTTTCCCAGTCCGAAATGAATTTGAATTACATGCAGTTTCCGGTCCTACGAGTAGAGATATTTTTTGGTAATAAGAGTCACTATTGCGCTCCCATTGCCATACACAGTGCAAATAACACTTGCATCTGTTCCAATCAATTACAGTGTATTGGACTGAAGAGGAGCTACTATTCTTGTCAGTTTCCTAAGCAGAGTTGAAATAGATAAGGCCCGTGTGTGTAGGAAGCACAGTTCTTTTGTTCTGAGCAAGCTCACTGTTCAGACCACATAGGAAACACAGTAGAGTAGAAGAGTGCTCTTTTCTCAAAAGCAGAGTGTGTATCTTGGAAGGCGAGCTAGCGTTTGTTACCCAGTCCTAAATGGAGTTGAATCACATGCAGTTTTTGGTCCTACGCGCAAGAGTTGTTTTCTGGAAATGAAAGTCACTATTGTGGTCCCATTGCCAAACACAGTGCAAATTGATAACGCATTTGTTCCCAGCAAGTACGTGTATTGGACTGAAAAGGAGCTACTGTTCTTGTTCGTTTCCTAAGCAGAATTGAACTGGATATGGCCGTTTGTGTAGGAAGCACAGTTCTTTTGTTCTGAGCAAGCTCAAGATTCTGGTTTTATAGGAAACACAGTAGAGTAGAAGAGTGCTCTTTTCTCAAAAGCAGAGTGTGTTTCTTGTAAGGCAAGCTAGCGTTTGTTTCCCAGTCCTAAATGGAGTTGAATCACATGCAATTTTTGGTCCTACGAGCAAGAGTTGTTTTCTGGTAAGGAAAGTCACTATTGTGCTCCGATTGCCATACACAGTACAAATAGCACTTGCGTCTTTCCAATCAAGTACAGTGTATTGGACTGAAGAGGAGCTACTGTTCTTGTCAGTTTCCTAAGCAGAGTTGAACTAGATATGGCCCGTGTGTATAGGAAGCACAGTTCTTTTGTTCTGAGCAAGCTCACTGTTCGGACCCCATAAGAAACACAGTAGAGTAGAAGAGCGCTCTTTTCTCAAAAGCAGAGTGTGTTTCTTGTAAGGCGAGATAGTGTTTGCTTCCCAGACCTAAATGGATTTGAATCCCATGCAGTTTCTGGTCCTACAAGCAAGAGTTTTTTCTGGTAAGAAGAGTCACTATTGTGCTCCCATTGTCTTACACAGGGCAAATAGCACTGGCATTTGTTCCCTGCATGTACAGAGTATTGGACTGAAGAGGATCTACTGTTCTTGTCAGGTTCCTAAGCAGAGTTGAACTAGATATGGCCCGTGTGTGTATGAAGCACATTTCATTGTTCTGAGCAAGCTCACTGTTCTGGCCCTATAGGAAACACAGTAGAGTAGAAGAGTCATCTTTTCTTAAAAGCAGAGTGTGTTTCTTGTAAGGCAAGGTAGCGTTTGTTTCCTAGTCATAAATGGTGTTGAATCCCATGCAGTTTCTGGTCCTAGGAGCAAGAGTTGTTTTGTGGTAAGAAGAGTCACTAGTGCGCTCCCATTGTCATACATAGTGTAAATACCACTGGCGTCTGTTCCCAGCAAGTACAGTGTATTGTACTGAAGGGGATCTACTGTTCTTTTCAGTTTCCTAAGCAGAATTGTACTAGATATGGCCCGTGTGTGTAGGAAGCACAGTTCGTTTGTTCTGTTCAAGCTCACTGTTCGGACCCCATAGAAAACACAGTAGAGTAGAAGTGTGCCCTATTCTCAAAAGCAGAGCTTGTTTCTTGTAAGGCAAGCTAGCGTTTGTTTCCCAGTCCTAAGTGGAGTTGAATCACATGCAGTTTCTGGTCCTCAGAGCCAGAGTTGTTTTCTGGTAAGAAGAGTCACTATTGTGCTCCCATTGCTGTACACAGTGCAAATAGCACTCGCGTCTGTTCCCAGCAAGTACAGTGTATTGGACTGAAGAGGAGCTACTGTTCTAGTCAGTTTCCTAAGCAGAGTTGAACTAGATATGGCCCGTGTATGTAGGAAGCACAGTTCTTTTGTTCTGAGCAAGCTCACTGTTCTGGCCCTATATGAAACACAGTAGAGTAGAAGAGTGCTCTTATCTCAAAAGCAGAGTGTGTTTCTTGTAAGGCGAGCTAGCGTTTGTTTCCCAGTCCTAAATGGAGTTGAATCACATGCAGTTTTTGGTCCTATGCGCAAGAGTTGTTTTCTGGTAACGAAAGTCACTATTGCGCTCCCATTGCCAAACACAGTACAAATAGTACTCGCATCTCTTCCCAGCAAGTACAGTGTATTGGACTGAAGAGGAGCTACTGTTCTTGTCAGTTTCCTAAGCAGAGTTGAACTAGATATGGCCCGTGTGCGTAGGAAGCACAGTTCTTTTGTTCTGAGCAAGCTCACTGTTCGGAACCCATAGGACACATAGTAGAGAAGAAGAGTGCTCTTTTCTCAAAAGCAGAGTGTGTTTCTTGTAAGGCGAGCTAGTTTTGTTTCCCAGTCCTAAATGAATTTGAATCACATGCAGTTTCTGGTCCTTCGAGTAGAGTTATATTTTGGTAAGAATAGTCACTATTGTGCTCCCATTGCCATGTACAGTACAAATAACACTTTCGTCTGTTCCAATCAAGTACAGTGTATTGAACTGAAGAGGAGCTACTGTTTTTGTCAGTTTCCTATGCAGAGTTGAACTCGATGTGGCCCGTGTGTATAGGAAGCACAGTTCTTTTGTTCTGAGCAAGCTCACTGTTCGGACCCCATAGGAAACACAGTAGAGTAGATGAGGGCTCTTTTCTCAAAAGCCGAGTGTGTTTAGTGTAAGGCGACCCAGCGTTTGCTTCCCAGTCCTAAATGGAGTTGAATCACATGCAGTTTCTGGTCCTAAGAGCAAGAGTTGTTTTCTGGTAAGAAGAGTCACTATTGCGCTCCCATTGCCATACACAGTGCAAATAGCACTCGCGTCTGCTCTCAGCAAGTATAGTGTATTTGATTGAAGAGGAGCTACTGTTCTTGTCAGTTTCCTAAGCAGACTTGAACTAGATATGGCCCGTGTGTGTATAAGCACAGTTCATTTGTTCTGAGCAATCTCACTGTTCGGACCCCATAGGAAACACAGTAGAGTAGAAGCGTACTCTTTTCTCAAAAGCAGAGTGTGTTTCTTGTAAGGCGAGCTAGCTTTTGTTTCCCAGTCGTAAATGAAGTTGAATCACATGCAGTTTCTGTTCCTATGAGTAGAGTTGTTTTTTGGTAAGAAGAGTCACTATTGCGCTCCCATTGCCATACACAGTGCAAATAGCACTTGCGTCTGTTCCAATCAAGTACAGTGTATTGGACTGAAGAGGAGATACTGTTCTTGTCAGTTTCCTGAGCAGAGTTGAACTAGATAAGGCCCGTGTGTATAAGAAGCACAGTTCTTTTGTTCTGAGCAAACTAACTTTCTGGCCCTATAGGAAACACAGTAGAGTTTAAGAGTGCTCTTTCCCCAAAGCAGAGTGTGTTTCTTGTAAGGCGAGCTAGCGTTTGTTTCCCAGTCCTAAATGGACTTGAATCACATGCAGTTTCTGGTCCAACAAGCAAGAGTTGTTTTCTGGTAAGAAGAGTCACTATTGTGCTCTCATTGTCATACACAGGGCAAATAGCCCTCGCGTCTGTTCCCAGCAAGTACAGTGTATTGGACTGAAGAGGAGCTACTGTTTTTGTCAGTTTCCTAAGCAGAGTTCAACTAGATATGACCTGTGTGTGTAGGAATCACAGTTCTTTTGTTCTGAGCAAGCTCACTGTTTGGACCCCATAGTAAACACAGTAGAGTAGATGTGTGCCCTATTCTCAAAAGCAGAGTGTGTTTCTTGTAGGGCGAGCTAGCGTTTGTTTCTCAGTCCTAAATGGAGTTGAATCACATGCAGTTTCTGGTCCTACGAGCAAGAGTTGTTTTCTGGTAAGAAGAGTCACTATTGTGCTCCCATTGTCATACACAGTACAAATAGCCCTTGCGTCTGTTTCCAGCAAGTACAGTGTATTGGACTGAAGAGGAGCTACTGTTTTTGTCAGTTTCCTAAGCAGAGTTGAACTAGATATGACCTGTGTGTGTAGGAAGCACAATTCTTTTGTTCTGAGCAAGCTCACTGTTTGGACCCCATAGGAAACACAGTAGAGTAGATGGGTGCCTTATTCTCAAAAACAGAGCGTGTTTCTTGTAAGGCAAGCTAGCGTTTGTTTCCCAGTCCTAAGTGGATTGAATCATATGCAGTTTCTGGTCCTACGAGCAAGAGTTGTTTTCTTGTAAGAAGAGTCACTATTGTGCTCCCATTGCCGTACACAGTGCAAATAGCACTCGCGTCTGTTCCCAGTAAGTACAGTGTATTGGACTGAAGAGGAGCTACTGTTCTCGTCAGTTTCCTAAGCAGAGTTGAACTAGATATGGCCCGTGTGTGTAAGAAGCACAGTTCTTTTGTTCTGAGCAAGCTCACTGTTCGGACCCCATAGGAAACACAGTAGAGTAGATGAGTGCTCTTTTCTCAAAAGCCGAGTGTGTTTAGTGTAAGACGACCTAGCGTTTGCTTCCCAGTCCTAAATGGAGTTGAATCACATGCAGTTTCTGGTCCTACGAGCAAGAGTTGTTTTCTGGAAAGAAGAGTCACTATTGCGCTCCCAAAGCCATACACAGTGCAAATAGCACTCGCGTCTGCTCTCAGCAAGTACAGTGTATTTGATTGAAGAGGAGCTACTGTTCTTGTCAGTTTCCTAAGCAGACTTGAACTAGATATGGCCCGTGTGTGTAGGAAGCACAGTTCATTTGTTCTGAGCAAGCTCACTGTTCGGACCCCATAGGAAACACAGTAGAGTAGAAGAGTACTCTTTTCTCAAAAGCAGAGTGTGTTTCTTGTAAGGCGAGCTAGCTTTTGTTTCCCAGTCGTAAATGAATTTGAATCACATGCAGTTTCTGTTCCTACGAGTAGAGTTGTTTTTTGGTGAGAAGAGTCACTATTGCACTCCCATTGCCATACACAGTGCAAATAGCACTTGCGTCTGTTCCAATCAAGTACAGTGTATTGGACTGAAGAGGAGATACTGTTCTTGTCAGTTTCCTGAGCAGAGTTGAACTAGATATGGCCCGTGTGTATAGGAAGCACAGTTCTTTTGTTCTGAGCAAACTAACTTTCTGGCCCTATAGGAAACACAGTAGAGTAGATGAGTGCTCTTTTCTCAAAAGCAAAGTGTGTTTCTTGTAAGGTGAGATAGCGTTTGTTTCCCAGTCCTAAATGGCGTTGAATCACATGCAGTTTCTGGACGTACAAGCAAGAGTTGTTTTCTGGTAAGGAAAGTCACAATTGCGCTCCCATTGTCATACACAGGGCAAATAGCACTGGCGTCTGTTCCCAGCATGTACAGTGTATTGGACTGAAGAGGATCTACTGTTCTTGTCAGTTTCCTAAGCAGACTTGAACTAGATATGGCCCGTGTGTGTAGGAAGCACAGTTCATTTGTTCTGAGCAAGCTCACTGTTCGGACCCCATAGGAAACACAGTAGAGTAGAAGAGTGCATTTTTCTCAAAAGAAGAGTGTGTTTCTTGTAAGGCGAGCTAGAGTTTCTTTCCCAGTCCTAAATGGAGATGAAATACACATGCAGTTTCTGGTCCTATGAGCAAGAGTTGTTTTCTGGTAAGAAGAGTCACTATTGCGCTCCCTTTTCCATACACAGTGCAAATAGCCCTCGCGTCTGTTCCCAGCAAGTACAGTGTATTGGACTGAAGAGGATCTACTGTTCTTGTCACTTTCCTAAGCAGAGTTGAACTAGATATGGCTCGTGTGTAGGAAGCACAGTTCTTTTGTTCTCAGCAAGCTCACTGTTCGGACCCCATAGAAAACACAGTAGAGTAGAAGAGTGCTCTTTTCTCAAAAGCAGAGTGTGTTTCTTGTAAGGCGAGCTAGCGTTTGTTTCCCAGTCCTAAATGGAGTTGAAATACACATGCAGTTTCTGGTCCTACGAGCAAGAGCTGTTTTCTGGTTAGAAGAGTCACTATTGTGCTCCCTTTGCCATACACAATGCAAATAGCCCTCGCGTCTGTTCCCAGCAAGTACAGTGTATTGGATTGAAGAGGAGCTATTGTTCTTGTCAGTTTCCTAAGCAGAGTTGAACTAGATATGGCCCATGTGTGTAGGAAGCACAGTTCTTTTGTACTCAGCAAGCTCACTGTTCTGGCCATACAGGAAACACAATAGAGTAGAAGAGTGCTCATTCCTCAAAAACAGAGTGTGTTATTTGTAAGGCGAGCTAGCTTTTGTTTCGCAGTCCTAAATGGAGTTGAATCACATGCAGTTTCCGTTCCTACGAGCAAGAGTTGTTTCCTGGTAAGGAAAGTCACTATTGCGCTCCCATTGCCATACACAGTGCAAATAGCACTTGCGTCTGTTCCCAGCAAGTACAGTGTATTGGACTGAAGAGGAGCTACTGTTCTTGTCAGTTTCCTAAGCAGAATTGAACTAGATATGGCCCGTGTGTGTAGGAAGCACAGTTCTTTTGTTCTGAGCAAGCTCACTGTTTGGACCCCATAGAAAACACAGTAGAGTAGAAGAGTGCTCTTTTCTCAAAAGCAGAGTGTGTTTCTTGTAAGGCGAGCTAGCGTTTGTTTCCTAGTCCTAAATGGAGTTGAATCACATGCAGTTTCTGGTCCTACGAGCAAGAGTTGTTTTCTGGTAAGAAGAGTCACTATTGTGCTCCCTTTGCCATACACTGTGCAAATAGCACTGGCGTCTGTACCCAGCATGTACAGTGTATTGGACTGAAGAAGATCTAGTGTTCCTGTCAGTTTCCTAAGCAGAATTGAACTAGATATGGCCCGTGTATGTAGGAAGCACAGTTCTTTTGTTCTGAGCAAGCTCACTGTTTGGACCCCATAGGAAACACTGTAGAGTAGAAGAGTGCTGTTTTCTCAAAAGCAGAGTGTGTTTAGTGTAAGGCGACCTAGCGTTTGCTTCCCATTCCTAAATGGAGTTGAATCACATGAAGTTTCTGGTCCTAAGAGCAAGAGTTGTTTTCTGGTAAGAAGAGTCACTATTGTGCTCCCATTGCCACACACAGTGCAAATAGCACTCGCGTCTGCTCTCAGCAAGTACAGTGTATTTGATTGAAGAGGAGCTACTGTTCTTGTCAGTTTCCTAAGCAGACTTGAACTAGATATGGCCCGTGTGTGTAGGAAGCACAGTTCTTTTGTTCTGAGCAAGCTCACTGTTCCAACCCCATAGGAAACACAGTAGAGAGAAGAGTGCTCTTTCCTCAAAAGCAGAGTGTGTTTTTGTAAGGCGAGCTAGAGTTTGTTTCCCAGTCCTAAAAGGAGTTGAATCACATGCAGTTTCCGTTCCTACGAGCAAGAGTTGTTTTCTGGTAAGGAAAGTCACTATTGCTCTCCCATTGGCATGCACAGTGCAAATAGCACTCACGTCTGTTCCCAGCAAGTACAGTGTATTGGACTGATGAGGAGCTACTGTTCTTGTCAGTTTCCTAAACAAATATGAACTAGATATGGCCCGTGTGTGTAGGAAGCACAGTTCTTTTGTTCTGAGCAAGCTCACTGTTTGGATCCCATAGGAAACAAAGTAGAGTAGAAGAGTGCTCTTTTCTCAAAAGCAGAGTGTGTTTCTTGTAAGGCGTGCTAGCGTTTGTTTCCCAATCCTAAATGGAGTTGAATCACATGCAGTTTCTGGTCCTATGAGCAAGAGATGTTTTCTTGTAAGAAGAGTCACTATTGTGCTCCCATTGCCGTACACAGTGCAAATAGCTCTCGCGTCTGTTCCCAGAAATTACAGTGTATTGGACTGAAGAGGAGCTACTGTTCTCGTCAGTTTACTAAGCAGAGTTGAACTAGATAAGGCCCGTGTGTGTAAGAAGCACAGTTCTTTTGTTCTGAGCAAGCTCACTGTTCGGACCCCATAGGAAACACAGTAGAGAGAAGAGTGCTCTTTTCTCAAAAGCAGAGTGTGTTTCTTGTAAGGCGAGCTAGCATTTGTTTTCCAGTCCTAAATGGAGTTCAATCACATGCAGTTTCTGGTCATATGAGCAAGAGTTGTTTTCTGGTAAGAAGAGTCACTATTGCGCTCCCATTGTCACACGCAGTGCAAATAGCACTGGTGTCTGTTCCCAGCATGTACAGTCTGTTGGACTGAAGAGGTTCTACTGTTCTTGTCAGTTTCCTAAGCAGAATTGAAGAAGATATGGCCCGTGTGTGTAGGAAGCACAGTTCTTTTGTTCTGAGCAAGCTCACATTTCGAACCCCATAGGAAACACAGTAGAGAGAAGAGTGCTCTTTTCTCAAAAGCAGAGTGTGTTTCTTGTAAGGCGAGGTAGCATTTGTTTCCCAGTCCTAAATGGAGTTGAAATACACATGCAGTTCCTGGTCCTACGAGCAAGTGTTGTTTTCTGGTTAGAAGTGTCACTATTGCGCTCCCTTTGAAATACACAATGCAAATAGCCCTCACTTCTGTTCCCAGCAAGTACAGTGTATTGGAATGAAGAAGAGCTACTGTTCTTGTCAGTTTCCTAAGCATAGTTGAACTAGATATGGCCCGTGTGTGTAGGAAGCACAGTTCTTTTTTTCTGAGCAAGCGCACTGTTCGGACACCATAGGAAACACAGTAGAGTAGAAGAGTGCTCTTTTCTCAAAAGCAGAGTGTGTTTCTTGTAAGGCGAGCTGGCATTTGTTTCCCAGTCCTAAATGGAGTTGAATCACATGCAAGTTCTGGTCCTACAAGCAAGAGTTGTTTTCAGGTAAGAAGAGTCACTATTGCCCTCCCAATGTCATACACAGGGCAAATAGCACTGGTGTCAGTTCCCAGCATGTACAGTGTATTGGACTGAAGAGGAGCTACTGTTCTTGTCAGTTTCCTAAGCAGAATTGAACTAGATACGGCCATGTGTGTAGTAAGCACAGTTCTTTTCTTCTGAGCAAGCTCACTGTTCTGGCCCTATAGGAAACACAGTAGAGTAGAAGAGTGCTCTTTTCTCAAACGCAGAGTGTGTTTCTTGTAAGGTGAGCTAGCGTTTGTTTCCCACCCCTAAATGGAGATTAATCACATGCAGTTTTTGGTCATACGAGCAAGAATTGCTTTCTGGTAAGGAAAGTCACTATTGTGCTCCCTTTGCCATTCACAGCACAAACAGCACTCATGTCTGTTCCCAGCAAGTACAGTGTATTGGACTGAAGAGGAGCTACTGTTCTTGTCAGTTTCCTAAGCAGAGTTGAACTAGATATGGCCCGTGTGTATAGGAAGCACAGCTCTTTTGTTCTGAGCAAGCTCACTGTGCGGACCCCATAGGAAACTCAGTGCTCTTTTCTCAAAAGCAGAGTGTGTTTCTTGTAAGGCTAGATAGCGTTTGCTTCCCAGACCTAAATGGAGTTGAATCACATGCAGTTTCTGGTCCTACAAGCAAGAGTGGTTTTCTGGTAAGAAGAGTCACTATTGCGCTCGCATTGTCATACACAGGGCAAATAGCACTGGTGTCTCTTCCCAGCATGTACAGTCTATTTGACTGAGGAGGATCTACTGTTCTTGTCAGTTTCCTATGCAGAGTTGAACTAGATATAGCCCGTGTGTGTAGGAAGCACAGTTCTTTGGTTCTGAGCAAGCTCACTGTTCTGGCCCTATAGGAAAGACAGTAGAGTAGCAGAGTGCTCTTTTCTCAAAAGCAGAGTGTGTTTCTTGTAAGGCGAGCTAGTGTTTGTTTCCAAGTACTAAATGGAGTTGAAACACATGCAGTTTCTGTTCTTACGAGCAAGAGATGTTTTCTGGTAAGAAGAGTCACTATTGTGCTCCCATTGTCATATACAGGGCAAATAGCACTGGCTTCTTTTCCCAGCATGTACAGTGTATTGCACTGAAGAGGATCTACTGTTCTTGTCAGTTTCCCAAGCAGAATTGAACAAGATATGGCCATGTGTGCAGGAAGTACATTTCTTTTGTTCTGAGCAAGCTCACTGTTCGGACCCAATAGGAAATACAGTAGAGTAGAAGAGTGCTCTTTTCTCAAAAGCAGAGTGTGTTTCTTGTAAGTCGAGCTAGTGTTTTTTTTTCCCAGTCCTAAATGGAGTTGAATCAAATGCAGTTACTGGTCCTAAGAGCAAGAGTTGTTTTCTGGTAAGAAGAGTCACTGTTGTGCTCCCATTGCCGTACACAGTGCAAATTGCACTCGCATCTGTTCCCAGCAAGTACAGTGTATTGGACTGAAGATGAGCTACTGCTCTCGTCAGTTTCCTAATCAGAGTTGAACTAGATATGGCCCGTGTGTGTAGGAAGCACATTTCTTTTTTTCTGAACAAGCTCACTCTTCTGGCCCTATAGGAAACACAGTAGAGTAGATGTGTGCCCTATTCTCTAAAGCAGAGTGTGTTTCTTGTAGGCGAGCTGGCGTTTGTTTCCCAATCATAAATGGAGTTGAATCACATGCAGTTTCTGGTCCTACGAGCAAGAGTTGTTTTCTGGTAAAAATAGTCACTATTGTGCTCCCAATGCCGAACACAGTGCAAATAGCACTCGCGTCTGTTCCCAGCAAGTACAGTGTATTGGACTGAAGAGGGGCTACTGTTCTTGTCAGTTTCCTAAGCAGAGTTGAACTAGATATGGCCCGTGTGTAGGAAGCACAGTTCTTTTGTTCTAAGCAAGCTCACTGTTCTGGCCCTATAGGAAACACAGTAGAGTAGAAGTGTGCCCTTTTCTCAAAAGCAGAGCTTGTTTCTTGTAAGGCAAGCTAGCGTTTGTTTCCCAGTCCTAAGTGGAGTTGAATCACATGCAGTTTCTGGTCCTACGAGCAAGAGTTGTTTTCTGGTAAAAATAGTCACTATTGCGCTCCCAATGCCGAACACAGTGCAAATAGCACTCGCGTCTATTTCCAGCAAGTACAGTGTATTGGACTGAAGGGGATCTACTGTTCTTGTCAGTTTCCTAAGCAGAATTGAACTAGATATGGCCCGTGTGTATGAGAAGCACAGTTCTTTTGTTCTGAGCATGCTCACTGTTCGTACCCCATAGGAAACACAGTACAGTAGAAGAGTGCTCTTTTCTCAAAAGCAGCGTGTGTTTCTTGTAAGGCGAGCTGGCATTTGCTTCCCAGTCCTAAATGGATTTGAATCACATGCAGTTTCTGGTCCTAGAAGCAAGAGTTTTTTCTGGTAAGAAAAGTCACTATTGGGCTCCCATTGTCATATAAAGTGCAAATAGCACTGGCGTCTGTTCCCAGCAAGTACAGTGTATTGGACTGAAGAGGAGCTACTGTTCTTGTCAGTTTCCTAAGCAGAGTTGAACTAGATATGGCCCGTGTGTATAGGAAGCACAGCTCTTTTGTTCTGAGCAAGCTCACTGTGCGGACCCCATAGGAAACTCAGTGCTCTTTTCTCAAAAGCAGAGTGTGTTTCTTGTAAGGCTAGATAGCATTTGCTTCCCAGACCTAAATGGAGTTGAATCACATGCAGTTTCTGGTCCTACAAGCAAGAGTGGTTTTCTGGTAAGAAGAGTCACTATTGCGCTCGCATTGTCATACACAGGGCAAATAGCACTGGCGTCTCTTCCCAGCATGTACAGTCTATTGGACTGAGGAGGATCTACTGTTCTTGTCAGTTTCCTATGCAGAGTTGAACTAGATATAGCCCGTGTGTGTAGGAAGCACAGTTCTTTTGTTCTAAGCAAGGTCACTGTTCTGTCCCTGTAGGAAACACAGTAGAGTAGCAAAGTGCTCTTTTCTCAAAAGCAGAGTGTGTTTCTTGTAAGGCAAGCTAGTGTTTGTTTCCAAGTAATAATGGAGTTGAAACACATGCAGTTTCTGTTCCTACGATCAAGAGATGTTTTCTGGTAAGAAGAGTCACTATTGTGCTCCCATTGTCATACACAGGGCAAACAGCACTAGCTTCTTTTCCCAGCATGTACAGTGTATTGCACTGAAGAGGATCTACTGTTCTTGTCAGTTTCCCAAGCAGAATTGAACTAGATATGGCCATGTGTGCAGGAAGTACATTTCTTTTGTTCTGAGCAAGCTCACTGTTCGGACCCCATAGTAAATACAGTAGAGTAGAAGAGTGCTCTTTTCTCAAAAGCAGAGTGTGTTTCTTGTAAGTCGAGCTAGTGTTTTTTTTCCCAGTCCTAAATGGAGTTGAATCAAATGCAGTTACTGGTCCTAAGAGCAAGACTTGTTTTCTGGTAAGAAGAGTCACTATTGTGCTCCCATTGCCGTACACAGTGCAAATTGCACTCGCATCTGTTCCCAGCAAGTACAGTGTATTGGACTGAAGATGAGCTACTGTTCTCGTCAGTTTCCTAATCAGAGTTGAACTAGATATGGCCCGTGTATGTAGGAAGCACAGATCTTTTGTTCTGAGCAAGCTCTCTGTTCTGACCCTATAGGAAACACAGTAGAGTAGAAGAGTGCTCTTTTCTAAAAAGCACAGTGTGTTTCTTTTAAGGCAAGCTAGCATTTGTTTCCCAGTCCTAAATGGAGTTGAATCACATGCAGTTTTTGGTCCTACGCGCAAGAGCTGTTTTCTGGTAAGGAAAGTCACTATTGCGCTCCCATTGCCAAACACAGTGCAAATAGCACTCGCATCTGTTCCCAGCAAGTACAGTGTATTGGACTGAAGAGGAGCTACTGTTCTTGTCACTTTCCTAAGCAGAACTGAACTGGATATAGCCATTTGTGTAGGAAGTACAGTTCTTTTGTTCTGAGCAAGCTCACTTTAATGGCCCTATAGGAAACACAGTAGAGTAGAAGACAGCTCTTTTCTCAAAAGCAGAGTGTGTTTCTTGTAAGGCGAGCTAGCGTTTGTTTCCTAGTCGTAAATGGAGTTGAATCACATGCAGTTTTTGGTCCTACGAGCAAGAGTTGTTTTCTGGTAAGGAAAGTCACTATTGTGCTCCCATTGACATACACAGTGCAAATAGCACTTGTGTCTGTTCCCAGCAAGTACAGTGTATTGGACTGAAGAGGAGCTACTGTTCTTGACAGTTTCCTAAGCAGAGTTGAACTAGATATGGCCCGTGTGCGTAGGAAGCACAGTTCTTTTGTTCTGAGCAAGCTCACTGTTTGGAACCCATAGGACACATAGTAGAGAACAAGAGTGCTCTTTTCTCAAAAGTAGAGTGTGTTTCTTGTAAGGCTGGCTATTGTTTGTTTCCCAGTCAGAAACAGAGTTGAATCTCATGCAGTTTCTGGTCCTACGAGCATGAGTTGTTTTCTGGTAAGGAAAGTCACTATTGTGCTACTTTTGCCATACACAGTGCAAATACACTAGCGTCTGTTCCAAGCATGTACAGTGTATTGGACTGAAGAGGATCTACTGTTCTTCTCAGTTTCCTAAGCAGAGTTGAACTAGATATGGCCCGTGTGTGTAGGAAGCACAGTTCTTTTGTTCTCAGCAAGCTCACTGTTCGGACCACATAGAAAACACAGTAGAGTAGTAGAGTGCTCTTTTCTCCTAAGCAGAGTGTGTTTCTTGTAAGGCGAGCTAGCGTTTGTTTCCCAATCCTAAATGGAGTTGAATCACATGCAGATTCTGGTCCTACGAGCAAGAGTTATTTTCTGGTAAGAAGAGTCACTATAGTGCTCCCTTTGCCATACATAGTGCAAATAGCCCTCGCGTCTGTTCCCAGCAAGTACAGTGTATTTGACTGAAGAGGAGCTAATGTTTTTGTCAGTTTCCTAAGCAGAGTTGAACTAGATATGGCCCATGTGTGTAGGAAGCACAGTTCTTTTGTACTCAGCAAGCTCACAGTTCTGGCCCTATAGGAAACACAGTAGAGTAGAAGAGTGCTCTTTCCTCAAAAGCAGAGTGTGTTTTTTGTAAGGCAAGCTAGCGTTTGTTTCCCAGTCCTAAATGTAGTTGAATCACATGCAGTTTCAGGTCCTACGAGCAAGAGTTGTTTTCTGGTAAGGAAAGTCACTATTGCGCTCCCATTGCCATACACAGAGCAAATAGCACTCGCGTCTGTTCCCAGCAAGTACAGTGTATTGGACTGAAGAGGAGCTACTGTTCTTGTCAGTTTCCTAAGCAGAATTGAACTGGATATAGCCATTTGTGTAGGAAGAACAGTTCTTTTGTTCTGAGCAAGCTCACTGTATTGGCCCTATAGGAAACACAGTAGAGTAGAAGACAGCTCTTTTCTCAAAAGCAGAGTGTGTTTCTTGTAAGGCGAGCTAGCGTTTGTTTCCCAGTCCTAAATGGAGTTGAATCACATGCAGTTTTTGGTCCTACGAGGAAGAGTTGTTTTCTGGTAAGGAAAGTCACTATTGCGCTCCCATTGACATACACAGTGCAAATAGCACTTGCGTCTGTTCCCAGCAAGTACAGTGTATTGGACTGAAGAGGAGCTACTGTTCTTGACAGTTTCCTAAGCAGAGTTGAACTAGATATGGCCCGTGTGCGTAGGAAGCACAGTTCTTTTGTTATGAGCAAGCTCACTGTTCGGAACCCTTAGGACACATAGTAGAGAAGAAGAGTGCTCTTTTCTCAAAAGCAGAGTGTGTTTCTTGTAAGGCTGGCTATTGTTTGTTTCCCAGTCAGAAACGGAGTTGAATCTCATGCAGTTTCTGGTCCTACGAGCAAGAGTTGTATTCTGGTAAGGAAAGTCACTATTGGGCTCCCATTGTCATACACAGGGCAAATAGCACTGGCATTTGTTCCCAGCATGTACAGTGTATTGGACTGAAGAGGATCTACTGTTCTTGTCAGGTTCCTAAGCAGAGTTGAACTAGATATGGCCCGAGTGTGTATGAAGCACATTTCTTCTGTTCTGAGCAAGCTCACTGTTCTGGCCCTATAGGAAACACAGTAGAGAAGAAGAGTACTCTTTTCTCAAAACAGAGTGTGTTTCTTGTAAGGCGAGCTAGCGTTTGTTTCCCCGTCCTAAATGGATTTGAATCACATGCAGTTTCTGGTCCTATGAGCAAGAGTTTTTTCTCGTAAGAAGAGTCACTATCGCGCTCCCATTGTCATACACAGGGCAAATAGCACTGGCATTTGTTCCCAGCATTTACAGTGTATTGGACTGAAGAGGATCTACTGTTCTTGTCAGGTTCCTAAGCAGAGTTGAACTAGATATGGCCCGTGTGTATGAAGCACATTTCTTCTGTTCTGAGCAAGCTCACTGTTCTGGCCCTATAGGAAACACCATAGAGTAGATGTGTGCCCTATTCTCAAAAGCAGAGTGTGTTTCTTGTAAGGCGAGCTGGCGTTTGTTTCCCAATCCTAAATGGAGTTGAATCACATGCTGATTCTGGTCATACGAGCAAGAGTTGTTTTTTGGTAAGAAGAGTCACTATTGTGCTCCCATTGCTGTACACAGTGCAAATAGCACTCGCATCTGTTCCCAGCAAGTACAGTGTATTGGACTGTAGAGGAGCTACTGTTCTCGTCAGTTTCCTAAGCAGAGTTGAACTAGATATGGCCCGTGTATATAGGAAGCACAGTTCTTTTGTTCTGAGCATGCTCACTGTTCGGACCCCATAAGAAACACAGTAGAGTAGAAGAGTGCTCTTTTCTCAAAAGCAGAGTGTGTTTCTTGTAAGGCGAGCTAGCGTTTGCTTCCCAGTCCTAAATGGATTTGAATCACATGCAGTTTCTGGTCCTAGAAGCAAGAGTTTTTTCTGGTAAGAAAAGTCACTATTGGGCTCCCATTGTCATACAAAGTGCAAATAGCACTGGCGTCTGTTTCCAGCAAGTACAGTGTATTGGACTGAAGAGGATCTACTGTTCTTGTCAGTTTCCTAAGCAGAATTGAACTAGATATGGCCCGTGTGTTAAGGAAGCACAGTTCTTTTGTTCTGAGCAAGCTCACTGTTTGGACCCCATAGGAAACACAGTAGTGTAGATGTGTGCCCTATTCTCAAAAGCAGAGTGTGTTTCTTGTAACGCGAGCTGGCATTTGTTTCCCAATTTTAAATGGAGTTGAATCACATGCAGTTTCTGGTCCTACGAGCATGAGTTTTTTTCTGGTAAGAAGAGTCACTATTGCGCTCCCATTGCCATACACAGTACAAATAGCACTCGCGTATGTTTCCAGCAAGTACAGTTTATTGGTCTGAAGAGGAGCTACAGTTCTTGTCAGTTTCCTAAGCAGAGTTGAACTAGATATGGCCCGTGTATGTAGGAAGCACAGTTCTTTTGTTCTGAGCAAGCTCACTGTTCTGGCCCTATGGGAAAGACAGTAGAGTAGAAGAGTGCTCTTTTCTCAAAAGCAGAGTGTGTTTCTTGTAAGGCGAGCTAGTGTTTGTTTCCCAGTCCTAAATGGAGTTGAATCACATGCAGATTCTGGTCCTACGAGCAAGAGTTGTTTTCTGGTAAGAAGAGTCACTATAGTGCTCCCATTGCCATACAAAGTGCAAATAGCCCTCGCGTCTGTTCCCAGCAAGTACAGTGTATTTGACTGAAGAGGAGCTACTGTTTTTGTCAGTTTCCTAAGCAGAGTTGAACTAGATATGGCCCATGTGTGTAGGAAGCACAGTTCTTTTGTACTCAGCAAGCTCACTGTTCTGGCCCTATAGGAAACACAGTAGAGTAGAAGAGTGCTCTTTCCTCAAAAGCAGAGTGTGTTTTTTGTAAGGCGAGCTAGCGTTTGTTTTCCAGTCCTAAATGGAGTTGAATCACATGCAGTTTCTGGTCCTACGAGCAAGAGTTGTTTTCTGGTAAGAAGAGTCACTATTGCACTCCCTTTGCCATACAGAGTGCAAATAGCCCTCGCGTCTGTTCCCAGCAATTACAGTGTATTGGACTGAAGAGGAGCTACTGTTCTTGTCAGTTTCCTAACCAGAGTTGAACTAGATATGGCCCGTGTGTGTAGGAAGCTCACTTCTTTTGTTCTGACCAAGCTCACTTTTGAACCCCACAGGAAACACAGTAGAGTAGAAGAGTGCTCTTTTCTCAAAAGCAGAGTGTGTTTCTTGTAAGGCGAGTTAGCATATGTTTCCCAGTCCTAAATGGAGTTGAAATACACATGCAGTTTCTGGTCCTACAAGCAAGAGTTGTTTTCTGGTAAGAAGAGTCACTATTGCGCTCCCATTGTCATACACAGCGCAAATAGCACTGGCTTCTGTTCCCAGCATGTACAGTTTATTGGACTGAAGAGGATCTAATGTTCTTGTCAGGTTCCTAAGCAGAGTTGAGCTAGATATGGCCCATATGTGTAGGAAGCACAGTTCTTTTGTACTCAGCAAGCTCACTGTTTTGGCCCTATAGGAAACACAGTAGAGTAGAAGAGTGCTCTTTCCTCAAAAACAGGGTGTTTCTTGAAAGGCGAGCTAGCGTTTGTTTCCCAGTCCTAAATGGAGTTGAATCACATGCAGTTTCAGTTCCTAAGAACAAAAGTTGTTTTCTGGTAAGGAAAGTCACTATTGTGCTCCCATTGCCATACACAGTGCAAATAGCACTTGCGTCTGTTCCCAGCAAGTACAGTGTTTTAGACTGAAGAGGAGCTACTGTTCTTCTCAGTTTCCTAAGCAGAGTTGAACTAAATATGACCCGTGTGTGTAGGAAGCACAGTTCTTTTGTTCTGAGCAAGCTCACTGTTTGGAACCCATAGGAAACACAGTAGAGAAGATGTGGGCCCTATTCTCAAAAGCAGAGTGTGTTTCTTGTAAGGCGAGGTAGCCTTTGTTTCCCAATCCTAAATGGAATTGAATCACATGCAGTTTCTGGTCCTACGAGCAAGAGTTGTTTTGTGGTAAAAATAGTCACTATTGCGCTCCCAATGCCGAACACAGTGCAAATAGCACTCGCGTCTGTTCCCAGCAAGTACAGTGTATTGGACTGAAGAGGGGCTACTGTTCTCGTCAGTTTCCTAAGCAGAGTTGAACTAGATATGGCCCGTGTGTAGGAAGCACAGTTCTTTTGTTCTAAGCAAGCTCACTGTTCTGGCCCTATAGGAAACACAGTAGAGTAGAAGTGTGCCCTTTTCTCAAAAGCAGAGCTTGTTTCTTGTAAGGCAAGCTAGCGTTTGTTTCCCAGTCCTAAGTGGAGTTGAATCACATGCAGTTTCTGGTCCTACGAGCAAGAGTTGTTTTCTGGTAAAAATAGTCACTATTGTGCTCCCATTGTCATACACAGGGCAAATAGCACTGGCGTCTGTTTCCAGTAAGTACAGTGTATTGGACTGAAGAGTATCTACTGTTCTTGTCAGTTTCCTAAGGAAAATTGAACTAGATATGGCCCGTGTGTGTAGGAAGCACAGTTCTTTTGTTCTGAGCAAGCTCACTGTTCTGGCCCTATAGGAAACACAGTAGAGTAGAAAAGGGCTCTTTTCTGAAAAGCAGAGTGTGTTTCTTCTAAGGCGAGCTAGCGTTTGTTTCTCAGTCCTAAATGGAGTTGAATCAAATGCAGTTTTTGGTCCTACGAGCAAGAGTTGTTTTCTGGTAAGAAGAGTCAGTATTGCGCTCCCATTGCCATACACAGTACATATAGCACTCGCGTTTGTTTAACGCACATACAGTGTATTGGTCTGAAGAGGAGCTACGGTTCTTGTCAGTTTCCTAAGCAGAGTTGAACTAGTTATGGCCCGTGTGTGTAGGAAGCACACTTCTTTTGTTCTGACCAAGCTCACTTTTGACCCCACAGGAAACACAGTAGAGTAGAAGAGTGCTCTTTTCTCAAAAGCAGAGTGTGTTTCTTGTAAGGCGAGCTAGTGTTTGTTTCCAAGTTCTAAATGGAGTTGCATCACATGCAGTTTTTGGTCCTACACGCAAGAGTTGTTTTCTGGTAAGGAAAGTCACTATTGTGCTCCCATTGCCATACACAGTGCAAATAGCACTCGCATCTGTTCCCAGCAAGTATAGTGTATTGGGCTGAAGAGGAGCTACTGTTCTTGTCATTTTCCTAAGCAGAGTGGAACTAGATATGGCCCGTGTGTGTAGGAAGCACAGTTCTTTTGTTCTCAGCAAGCTCACTTTTCTGGCCCTATTGGAAAAACAGTAGCGTAGAAGAGTGCTCTTTCCTCAAAAGCAGAGTGTGTTTCTTGTAAGGCGAGCTAGAGTTTGTTTCCCAGTCCTAAATGGAGTTGAATCACATGCAGTTTCAGGTCCTACGAGCAAGAGTTGTTTTCTGGTATGGAAAGTCACTTTTGAGCTCCCATTGCCATACACAGTGCAAATAGCACTGGTGTCTGTTCCCAGCAAGTACAGTGTATTGGACTGAAGAGGAGCTACTGTTCTTGTCAGTTTCATAAGCAGAGTTGAACTAGATATGACCTGTGTGTGTAGGAAGCACAGTTCTTTTGTTCTGAGCATGCTCACTGTTTGAACCCCATAGGAAACACAGTAGAGAAGATGTGTGCCCTATTCTCAAAAGCAGAGTGTGTTTCTTGTAAGGCGAGCTAGCGTTTGTTTCCCAGTCCTAAATGGAGTTGAATCACATGCAGTTTCTGTTCCTACAAGCAAGAGTTGTTTTCTGGTAAGAAGACTCACTATTGCGCTCCCATTTTCATACACAGCGCAAATAGCACTGGCTTCTGTTCAAAGCATGTACAGTGTATTGGACTGAAGAGGATCTCCTGTTTATGTCAGGTTCAAAGCAGTGCTGAGCTAGATATGGCCCATGTGTGTAGGAAGCACAGTTTTTTTGTACTCAGCAAGATCACTGTTCTGGCCCTATAGGAAACACAGTAGAGTAGAAGTGTGCTCTTTCCTCAAAAGCAGAGTGTGTTTCTTGTAAGGCGAGCTAGCGTTTGTTTCCCAGTCCTAAATGGAGTTGAATCACATGCAGTTTCAGGTCCTACGAGCAAGAGTTGTTTTCTGGTAAGGAAAGTCACTATTGTGCTCCCATTGCCATACACAGTGCAAATAGCTCTCGCGTCTGTTCCCAGCAAGTACAGTGTATTGGACTGAAGAGGAGCTACTGTTCTTGTCAGTTTCCTAAGCAGAGTTGAACTAAATATGACCCGTGTGTGTAGGAAGCACAGTTCTTTTGTTCTGAGCAAGCTCACTGTTTGGACCCCATAGGAAACACAGTAGAGTAGATGTGTGCCCTATTCTCAAAGGCAGAGTGTGTTTCTTGTAAGGCGAGCTAGTGTTTGTTTCCCAATACTAAATGGATTTGAATCACATGCAGTTTCTGTTCCTACGGGCAAGAGTTGTTTTGTGGTAAGAAGAGTCACTATTGTGCTCCCATTGTCTTATACAGGGCAAATGGCACTGGCGTCTGTTCCCAGTAAGCACAGTGTATTGGACTGAAGAGGATCTACTGTTCTTGTCAGTTTCCTAAGGAGAATTGAACTAGATATGGCCCGTGTGTGTAGGAAGCACAGTTCTTTTGTTCTGAGCAAGCTCACTGTTCTGGCCCTATAGGAAACACAGTAGAGTAGAAAAGGGCTCTTTTCTCAAAATCAGAGTGTGTTTCTTCTAATTCGAGCTAGCGTTTGCTTCCCAGTCCTAAATGTAGTTGAATCACATGCAGTTTCTGGTCCTACGAGCAAGAATTGTTTTGTTGTAAGAAGAGTCACTATTGCGCTCCCATTGTCATACACAATGCAAATAGCTCTCGCGTCTGCTCTCAGCAAGTACAGTGTATTTGATTGAAGAGGAGCTACTGTTCTTGTCAGTTTCCTAAGCAGACTTGAACTAGATATGGCCCGTGTGTGTAGGAAACAGTTCATTTGTTCTGAGCAAGCTCACTGTTCGGACCCCATAGGAAACACAGTAGAGTAGAAGAGTGCTCTTTTCTCAAAAGCAGAGTGTGTTTCTTGTAAGGCGAGCTAGCGTTTGTTTCCCAGTCGTAAATGAAGTTGAATCACATGCAGTTTCTGTTCCTAGGAGTAGAGTTGTTTTTTGGTGAGAAGAGTCACTATTGCGCTCCCATTGCCATACACAGTGCAAATAGCACTTGTGTCTGTTCCAATCAAGTACAGTGTATTGGACTGAAGAGGAGATACTGTTCTTGTCAGTTTCCTGAGCAGAGTTGAACTATATATGGCCCGTGTGTATAGGAAGCACAGTTCTTTTGTTCTGAGCAAACTAACTTTCTGGCCCTTAGGAAACACAGTAGAATAGATGAGTGCTCTTTTCTCAAAAGCAGAGTGTGTTTCTTGTAAGGTGAGATAGCGTTTGTTTCCCAGTCCTAAATGGCGTTGAATCACATGCAGTTTCTGGACGTACAAGCAAGAGTTGTTTTCTGGTAAGAAGAGTCACTATTGCGCTCCCATTGCCATACACAGTGCAAATAGCACTGGCGTCTGTACCCAGCATGTACAGCCTATTGGACTGAAGAGGATCTACTGTTCTTGTCAGTTTCCTAAGCAGAGTTGAACTAGATATGGCCCGTGTGTGTAGGAAGCACATTTCTTATGTTCTCAGCAAGCTCATTGTTCGGACCCCATTGGAAACACAGTAGAGTAGAAGAGTGCTCTTTTCTCAAAAGCAGAGTGTGTTTCTTGTAAGGCGAGCTAGCGTTTGTTTCCCAGTCCTAAATGGAGTTGAATCACATGCAGTGTCTGGTCATACGAGCAAGAGTTGTTTTCTGGTAAGAAGAGTCACTATTGCGCTCCCATTGTCACACACAGGGCAAATAGCACTGGCGTCTCTTCCCAGCATGTACAGTCTATTGGACTGAAGAGGTTCTACTGTTCTTGTCAGTTTCCTAAGCAGAATTGAACAAGATATGGCCCGTGTGTGTAGGAAGCACAATTATTTTGTTCTGAGCAAGCTCACTGTTTGGACCCCATAGGAAACACAGTAGAGTAGATGTGTGCCTTATTCTCAAACGCAGAGCGTGTTTCTTGTAAGGCAAGCTAGCGTTTGTTTCCCAATCCTAAGTGGATTGAATCAAATGCAGTTTCTGGTCCTACGAGCAAGACTACTTTTCTGGTAAGAAGAGTCAGTATTGTGCTCCCATTGTCATACACAGGGCAAATAGCACTGGCGTCTCTTCCCAGCATGTACAGTGTATTGGACTGAAGAGGAGCTACTGTTCTTGTCAGTTTCCTAACCAGAGTTGAACTAGATATGGCCTGTGTGTGTAGGAAGCACAGTTCTTTTGTTCTCAGCAAGCTCACTGTTCGGACCCCATAAAAAACACAGTAGAGCAGAAGAGTGCTCTTTTCTCAAAAGCAGAGTGTGTTTCTTGTAGGGCGAGCTAGTGTTTGTTTCCCAGTCCTAAATGGAGTTGAATCACATGCAGTTTCTGGTCCTACGAGCAAGAATTGTTTTCTGGTAAGAAGAGTCACTATTGCGCTCCCTTTTCCATACACAGTGCAAATAGCCCTCGCGTCTGTTCCCAGCAAGTACAGTGTATTGGACTGAAGAGGACCTACTGTTCTTGTCAGTTTCCTAAGCAGAGTTGAACTAGATATGGCCCATGTGTATAGGAAGCACAGTTCTTTTGTTCTGAGCAAACTAACTTTCTGGCCCTATAGGAAACACAGTAGAGATTAAGAGTGCTCTTTCCCCAAAGCAGAGTGTGTTTCTTGTAAGGCGAGCTAGCGTTTGTTTCCCAGTCCTAAATGGAGTTGAAATACACATGCAGTTTCTGGTCCTACGAGCAAGAGCTGTTTTCTGGTTAGAAGAGTCACTATTGCGCTCCCTTTGCCATACACAATGCAAATAGCCCTCGCTCTGTTCCCAGCAAGTACAGTGTATTGGATTGAAGAGGAGCTATTGTTCTTGTCAGTTTCCTAAGCAGAGTTGAACTAGATATGGCCCATGTGTGTAGGAAGCACAGTTCTTTTGTACTCAGCAAGCTCACTGTTCTGGCCATAAAGGAAACACAATAGAGTAGAAGAGTGCTCTTTCCTCAAAAACAGAGTGTGTTTTTTGTAAGGCAAGCTAGCTTTTGTTTCGCAGTCCTAAATGGAGTTGAATCACATGCAGTTTCCGTTCCTACGAGCAAGAGTTGTTTCCTGGTAAGGAAAGTCACTATTGCGCTCCCATTGCCATACACAGTGCAAATAGCACTCGCGTCTGTTCCCAGCAAGTACAGTGTATTGGACTGAAGAGGAGCTACTGTTCTTGTCAGTTTCCTAAGCAGACTTGAACTAGATATGGCCCGTGTGTGTAGGAAGCACAGTTCTTTTGTTCTGAGCAAGCTCACTGTTTGGACCCCATAGAAAACACAGTAGAGTAGAAGAGTGCTCTTTTCTCAAAAGCAGAGTGTGTTTCTTGTAAGGCGAGCTAGCGTTTGTTTCCTAGTCCTAAATGGAGTTGAATCACATGCAGTTTCTGGTCCTACGAGCAAGAGTTGTTTTCTGGTAAGAAGAGTCACTATTGTGCTCCCATTGCCATACACTGTGCAAATAGCACTGGCGTCTGTACCCAGCATGTACAGTGTATTGGACTGAAGAGGATCTACTGTTCCTGTCAGTTTCCTAAGCAGAATTGAACTAGATATGGCCCGTGTATGTAGGAAGCACAGTTCTTTTGTTCTGAGCAAGCTCACTGTTTGGACCCCATTGGAAACACAGTAGAGTAGAAGAGTGCTCTTTTCTCAAAAGCAGAGTGTGTTTAGTGTAAGGCGACCTAGCGTTTGCTTCCCAGTCCTAAATGGAGTTGAATCACATGAAGTTTCTGGTCCTAAGAGCAAGAGTTGTTTTCTGGTAAGAAGAGTCACTATTGTGCTCCCATTGCCATACACAGTGCAAATAGCACTCGCGTCTGCTCTCAGCAAGTACAGTGTATTTGATTGAAGAGGAGCTACTGTTCTTGTCAGTTTCCTAAGCAGACTTGAACTAGATATGGCCCGTGTGTGTAGGAAACACAGTTCTTTTGTTCTGAGCAAGCTCACTGTTCCAACCCCATAGGAAACACAATAGAGAGAAGAGTGCTCTTTTCTCAAAAGCAGAGTGTGTTTCTTGTAAGGCGAGCTACCGTTTGTTTCCAGTCCTAAATGGAGTTGAATCACATGCAGTTTCTGGTCCTACGAGCAAGAGTTGTTTTCTGGTAAGTAGAATCACTATTGTGCCCCCATTGTCATACACAGTGCAAATAGCCCTCGCGTCTGTTCCCAGCAAGTACAGTGTATTGGACTGAAGAGGAGCTACAGTTTTTGTCAGTTTCCTAAGCAGAGTTGAACTAGATATGACCTGTGTGTGTAGGAAGCACAGTTCTTTTGTTCTGAGCAAGCTCACTGTTTGGACCCCATAAGAAACACAGTAGAGTAGATGTGTGCCCTATTCTCAAAAGCAGAGCGTGTTTCTTGTAAGGTGAGCTAGCGTTTGTTTCCTAGTCCTAAGTGGATTGAATCATATGCAGTTTCTGGTCCTATGAGCAAGAGTTGTTTTCTTGTAAGAAGAGTCACTATTGTGCTCCCATTGCCGTACACAGTGCAAATAGCACTCGTGTCTGTTCCCAGTAAGTACAGTGTATTGGACTGAAGAGGAGCTACTGTTCTCGTCAGTTTCCTAAGCAGAGTTGAACTAGATATGGCCCGTGTGTGTAAGAAGCACAGTTCTTTTGTTCTGAGCAAGCTCACTGTTCGGACCCCATAGGAAACACAGTAGAGTAGATGAGGGCTCTTTTCTCAAAAGCCGAGTGTGTTTAGTGTAAGGCGACCCAGCGTTTGCTTCCCAGTCCTAAATGGAGTTGAATCACATGCAGTTTCTGGTCCTAAGAGCAAGAGTTGTTTTCTGGTAAGAAGAGTCACTATTGCGCTCCCATTGCCATACACAGTGCAAATAGCACTCGCGTCTGCTCTCAGCAAGTATAGTGTATTTGATTGAAGAGGAGCTACTGTTCTTGTCAGTTTCCTAAGCAGACTTGAACTAGATATGGCCCGTGTGTGTATAAGCACAGTTCATTTGTTCTGAGCAAGCTCACTGTTCGGACCCCATAGGAAACACAGTAGAGTAGAAGCGTACTCTTTTCTCAAAAGCAGAGTGTGTTTCTTGTAAGGCGAGCTAGCTTTTGTTTCCCAGTCGTAAATGAAGTTGAATCACTTGCAGTTTCTGTTCCTATGAGTAGAGTTGTTTTTTGGTAAGAAGAGTCACTATTGCGCTCCCATTGCCATACACAGTGCAAATAGCACTTGCGTCTGTTCCAATCAAGTACAGTGTATTGGACTGAAGAGGAGATACTGTTCTTGTCAGTTTCCTGAGCAGAGTTGAACTAGATATGGCCCGTGTGTATAGAAAGCACAGTTCTTTTGTTCTGAGCAAACTAACTTTCTGGCCCTATAGGAAACACAGTAGAGTTTAAGAGTGCTCTTTCCCCAAAGCAGAGTGTGTTTCTTGTAAGGCGAGCTAGCGTTTGTTTCCCAGTCCTAAATGGAGTTGAATCACATGAAGTTTCTGGTCCTACGAGCAAGAGTTGTTTTCTGGTAAGAAGAGTCACTATTGTGCTCTCATTGTCATACACAGTGCAAATAGCCCTCGCGTCTGCTCCCAGCAAGTACAGTGTATTGGACTGAAGAGGAGCTACTGTTTTTGTCAGTTTCCTAAGCAGAGTTCAACTATATATGACCTGTGTGTGTAGGAAGCACAGTTCTTTTGTTCTGAGCAAGCTCACTGTTTGGACCCCATAGTAAACACAGTAGAGTAGATGTGTGCCCTATTCTCAAAAGCAGAGCGTGTTTATTGTAAGGTGAGCTAGCGTTTGTTTCCCAGTCCTAAGTGGATTGAATCAAATGCAGTTTCTGGTCCTACGAGCAAGAGTTGTTTTCTTGTAAGAAGAGTCACTATTGTGCTCCGATTGCTGTACACAGTGCAAATAGCACTGGCGTCTCTTCCCAGTAAGTAAAGTGTATTGGACTGAAGAGGAGCTACTGTTCTCGTCAGTTTCCTAAGCAGAGTTGAACTAGATATGGCCCATGTGTTTAGGAAGCACAGTTCTTTTGTACTCAGCAAGCTCACTGTTCTGGCCATACAGGAAACACAGTAGAGTACAAGAGTGCTCTTTCCTCAAAAACAGAGTGTGTTTTTTGTAAGGCGAGATAGCCTTTGTTTCGCAGTCCTAAATGGAGTTGAATCACATGCAGTTTCCATTCCTACGAGCAAGAGTTGTTTTCTGGTAAGGAAAGTCACTATTGCGCTCCCATTGACATACACAGTGCAAATAGCACTTGCGTCTGTTCCCAGCAAGTACAGTGTATTGGACTGAAGAGGATATACTGTTCTTGTCAGTTTCCTGAGCAGAGTTGAACTAGATATGGCCCGTGTGTATAGGAAGCACAGTTCTTTTGTTCTGAGCAAACTAACTTTCTGGCACTATAGGAAACACAGTAGAGTAGATGAGTGCTCTTTTCTCAAAAGCAAAGTGTGTTTCTTGTAAGGTGAGATAGCGTTTGTTTCCCAGTCCTAAATGGCGTTGAATCACATGCAGTTTCTGGACGTACAAGCAAGAGTTGTTTTCTGGTAAGAAGAGTCACTATTGTGCTCCCTTTGTCATACACAGTGCAAATAGCCCTTGCGTCTGTTCCCAGCAAGTACAGTGTATTGGACTGAAGAGGATCTACTGTTCTTGTCAGTTTCCTAAGCAGAGTTGAACTAGATATGGCCCATGTGTGTAGGAAGCACAGTTCTTTTGTACTCAGCATGCTCACTGTTCTGGCCCTATAGGAAACACAGTAGAGTAGAAGAGTGCTCTTTCCTCAAAAGCAGAGTGTGTTTTTTGTAAGGCTAGCTAGCGTTTGTTTCGCAGTCCTAAATGGATTTGAATCACATGCAGTTTTCGTTCCTACAAGCAATAGTTGTTTTCTGGTAAGGAAAGTCACTATTGTGCTCCCTTTGCCATACACAGTGCAAATAGCACTCATGTCTATTCCCAGCAAGTACAGTGTATTGGACTGAGGAGGAGCTACTGTTCTTGTCAGTTTCCTAAGCAGAATTGAACTACATATGGCCTGTGTGTGTAGGAAGCACAGTTCTTTTGTTCTGAGCAAGCTCACTGTTTGGACACCATAGAAAACACAGTAGAGTAGAAGAGTGCTCTTTTCTCAAAAGCAGAGTGTGTTTCTTGTAAGGCGAGCTAGCGTTTGTTTCCCAGTCCTAAATGGAGTTGAATCACATGCAGTTTCTGGTCCTATGAGCAAGAGTTGTTTTCTGGTAAGAAGAGTCACTATTGCGCTCCCATTGCCATACACAGTGCAAATAGCACTGGCGTCTGTACCCAGCATGTACAGCCTATTGGACTGAAGAGGATCTACTGTTCTTGTCAGTTTCCTAAGCAGAGTTGAACTAGATATGGCCCGTGTGTGTAGGAAGCACATTTCTTTTGTTCTCAGCAAGCTCATTGTTCGGACCCCATTGGAAACACAGTAGAGTAGAAGAGTGCTCTTTTCTCAAAAGCAGAGTGTGTTTCTTGTAAGGCGAGCTAGCGTTTGTTTCCCAGTCCTAAATGGAGTTGAATCACATGCAGTGTCTGGTCATACGAGCAAGAGTTGTTTTCTGGTAAGAAGAGTCACTATTGCGCTCCCATTGTCACACACAGGGCAAATAGCACTGGCGTCTCTTCCCAGCATGTACAGTCTATTGGACTGAAGAGGTTCTACTGTTCTTGTCAGTTTCCTAAGCAGAATTGAACAAGATATGGCCCGTGTGTGTAGGAAGCACAATTCTTTTGTTCTGAACAAGCTCACTGTTTGGACCCCATAGGAAACACAGTAGAGTAGATGTGTGCCTTATTCTCAAAAGCAGAGCGTGTTTCTTGTAAGGCAAGCTAGCGTTTGTTTCCCAATCCTATGTGGATTGAATCAAATGCAGTTTCTGGTCCTACGAGCAAGACTAATTTTTGGTAAGAAGAGTCAATATTGCGCTCCCATTGTCATACACAGTGCAAATAGCACTGGCGTCTCTTCCCAGCATGTACAGTGTATTGGACTGAAGAGGAGCTACTGTTCTTGTCAGTTTCCTAACCAGAGTTGAACTAGATATGGCCTGTGTGTGTAGGAAGCACAGTTCTTTTGTTCTCAGCAAGCTCACTGTTCGGACCCCATAAAAAACACAGTAGAGCAGAAGAGTGCTCTTTTCTCAAAAGCAGAGTGTGTTTCTTGTAGGGCGAGCTAGCGTTTGTTTCCCAGTCCTAAATGGAGTTGAATCACATGCAGTTTCTGGTCCTACTAGCAAGAGTTGTTTTCTGGTAAGAAGAGTCACTATTGTGCTCCCATTGTCATACACAGTGCAAATAGCCCTTGCGTCTGTTCCCAGCAAGTACAGTGTATTGGACTGAAGAGGAGCTACTGTTTTTGTCAGTTTCCTAAGCAGAGTTGAACTAGATATGACCTGTGTGTGTAGGAAGCACAATTCTTTTGTTCTGAGCAAGCTCACTGTTTGGACCCCATAGGAAACACAGTAGAGTAGATGGGTGCCTTATTCTCAAAAGCAGAGCGTGTTTCTTGTAAGGCGAGCTAGCGTTTGTTTCCCAGTCCTAAGTGGATTGAATCATATGCAGTTTCTGGTCCTACGAGCAAGAGTTGTTTTCTTGTAAGAAGAGTCACTATTGTGCTCCCATTGCCGTACACAGTGCAAATAGCACTGGCGTCTGTTCCCAGTAAGTACAGTGTATTGGACTGAAGAGGAGCTACTGTTCTCGTCAGTTTCCTAAGCAGAGTTGAACTAGATATGGCCCGTGTGTGTAAGAAGCACAGTTCTTTTGTTCTGAGCAAGCTCACTGTTCGGACCCCATAGGAAACACAGTAGAGTAGTTGAGTGCTCTTTTCTCAAAAGCCGAGTGTGTTTAGTGTAAGACGACCTAGCGTTTGCTTCCCAGTCCTAAATGGAGTTGAATCACATGCAGTTTCTGGTCCTAAGAGCAAGAGTTGTTTTCTGGAAAGAAGAGTCACTATTGCGCTCCCAAAGCCATACACAGTGCAAATAGCACTCGCGTCTGCTCTCAGCAAGGACAGTGTATTTGATTGAAGAGGAGCTACTGTTCTTGTCAGTTTCCTAAGCAGACTTGAACTAGATATGGCCCGTGTGTGTAGGAAGCACAGTTCATTTGTTCTGAGCAAGGTCACTGTTCGGACCCCATAGGAAACACAGTAGAGTAGAAGAGTACTCTTTTCTCAAAAGCAGAGTGTGTTTCTTGTAAGGCGAGCTAGCTTTTGTTTCCCAGTCGTAAATGAATTTGAATCACATGCAGTTTCTGTTCCTACGAGTAGAGTTGTTTTTTGGTGAGAAGAGTCACTATTGCGCTCCCATTGCCATACACAGTGCAAATAGCACTTGTGTCTGTTCCAATCAAGTACAGTGTATTGGACTGAAGAGGAGATACTGTTCTTGTCAGTTTCCTGAGCAGAGTTGAACTAGATATGGCCCGTGTGTATAGGAAGCACAGTTCTTTTGTTCTGAGCAAACTAACTTTCTGGCCCTATAGGAAACACAGTAGAGTAGATGAGTGCTCTTTTTTTTCAAAAGCAAAGTGTGTTTCTTGTAAGGTGAGATAGCGTTTGTTTCCCAGTCCTAAATGGCGTTGAATCACATGCAGTTTCTGGACATACAAGCAAGAGTTGTTTTCTGGTAAGGAAAGTCACAATTGCGCTCCCATTGTCATACACAGGGCAAATAGCACTGGCGTCTGTTCCCAGCATGTACAGTGTATTGGACTGACGAGGATCTACTGTTCTTGTCAGTTTCCTAAGCAGACTTGAACTAGATATGGCCCGTGTGTGTAGGAAGCACAGTTCATTTGTTCTGAGCAAGCTCACTGTTCGGACCCCATAGGAAACACAGTAGAGTAGAAGAGTGCATTTTTCTCAAAAGAAGAGTGTGTTTCTTGTAAGGCGAGCTAGAGTTTCTTTCCCAGTCCTAAATGGAGATGAAATACACATGCAGTTTCTGGTCCTATGAGCAAGAGTTGCTTTCTGGTAAGAAGAGTCACTATTGCGCTCCCTTTTCCATACACAGTGCAAATAGCCCTCGCGTCTGTTCCCAGCAAGTACAGTGTATTGGACTGAAGAGGACCTACTGTTCTTGTCAGTTTCCTAAGCAGAGTTGAACTAGATATGGCCCGTGTGTAGGAAGCACAGTTCTTTTGTTCTCAGCAAGCTCACTGTTCGGACCCCATAGAAAACACAGTAGAGTAGAAGAGTGCTCTTTTCTCAAAAGCAGAGTGTGTTTCTTGTAAGGCGAGCTAGCGTTTGTTTCCCAGTCCTAAATGGAGTTGAAATACACATGCAGTTTCTGGTCCTACGAGCAAGAGCTGTTTTCTGGTTAGAAGAGTCACTATTGCGCTCCCTTTGCCATACACAATGCAAATAGCCCTCGCGTCTGTTCCCAGCAAGTACAGTGTATTGGATTGAAGAGGAGCTATTGTTCTTGTCAGTTTCCTAAGCAGAGTTGAACTAGATATGGCCCATGTGTTTAGGAAGCACAGTTCTTTTGTACTCAGCAAGCTCACTGTTCTGGCCATACAGGAAACACAATAGAGTAGAAGAGTGCTCTTTCCTCAAAAACAGAGTGTGTTTTTTGTAAGGTGAGCTAGCTTTTGTTTCGCAGTCCTAAATGGAGTTGAATCACATGCAGTTTCCGTTCCTACGATCAAGAGTTGTTTCCTGGTAAGGAAAGTCACTATTGCGCTCCCATTGCCATACACAGTGCAAATAGCACTCGCGTCTGTTCCCAGCAAGTACAGTGTATTGGACTGAAGAGGACCTACTGTTCTTGTCAGTTTCCTAAGCAGAATTGAACTAGATATGGCCCGTGTGTGTAGGAAGCACAGTTCTTTTGTTCTGAGCAAGCTCACTGTTTGGACCCCATAGAAAACACGGTAGAGTAGAAGAGTGCTCTTTTCTCAAAAGCAGAGTGTGTTTCTTGTAAGGCGAGCTAGCGTTTGTTTCCTAGTCCTAAATGGAGTTGAATCACATGCAGTTTCTGGTCCTACGAGCAAGAGTTGTTTTCTGGTAAGAAGAGTCACTATTGTGCTCCCATTGCCATACACTGTGCAAATAGCACTGGCGTCTGTACCCAGCATATACAGTGTATTGGACTGAAGAGGATCTACTGTTCCTGTCAGTTTCCTAAGCAGAATTGAACTAGATATGGCCCGTGTATGTAGGAAGCACAGTTCTTTTGTTCTGAGCAAGCTCACTGTTTGGACCCCATAGGAAACACAGTAGAGTAGAAGAGTGCTCTTTTCTCAAAAGCAGAGTGTGTTTAGTGTAAGGCGACCTTGCGTTTGCTTCCCAGTCCTAAATGGAGTTGAATCACATGAAGTTTCTGGTCCTAAGAGCAAGAGTTGTTTTCTGGTAAGAAGAGTCACTATTGTGCTCCCATTGCCATACACAGTGCAAATAGCACTCGCGTCTGCTCTCAGCAAGTACAGTGTATTTGATTGAAGAGGAGCTACTGTTCTTGTCAGTTTCCTAAGCAGACTTGAAATAGATATGGCCCGTGTGTGTAGGAAGCACAGTTCTTTTGTTCTGAGCAAGCTCACTGTTCCAACCCCATAGGAAACACAGTAGAGAGAAGAGTGCTCTTTTCTCAAAAGCAGAGTGTGTTTCTTGTAAGGCGAGCTACCATTTGTTTCCAGTCCTAAATGGAGTTGAATCACATGCAGTTTCTGGTCCTACGAGCAAGAGTTGTTTTCTGGTAAGAAGAATCACTATTGTGCTCCCATTGTCATACACAGTGCAAATAGCCCTCGCGTCTGTTCCCAGCAAGTACAGTGTATTGGACTGAAGAGGAGCTACAGTTTTTGTCAGTTTCCTAAGCAGAGTTGAACTAGATATGACCTGTGTGTGTAGGAAGCACAGTTCTTTTGTTCTGAGCAAGCTCACTGTTTGGACCCCATAAGAAACACAGTAGAGTAGATGTGTGCCCTATTCTCAAAAGCAGAGCGTGTTTCTTGTAAGGTGAGCTAGCGTTTGTTTCCCAGCCCTAGTGGATTGAATCATATGCAGTTTCTGGTCCTATGAGCAAGAGTTGTTTTCTTGTAAGAAGAGTCACTATTGTGCTTCCATTGCCATACACAGTGCAAATAGCACTCGTGATTGTTCCCAGTAAGTACAGTGTATTGGACTGAAGAGGAGCTACTGTTCTCGTCAGTTTCCTAAGCAGAGTTGATCTAGATATGGCCCGTGTGTGTAAGAAGCACAGTTCTTTTGTTCTGAGCAAGCTCACTGTTCGGACCCCATAGGAAACACAGTAGAGTAGATGAGGGCTCTTTTCTCAAAAGCCGAGTGTGTTTAGTGTAAGGTGACCCAGCGTTTGCTTCCCAGTCCTAAATGGAGTTGAATCACATGCAGTTTCTGGTCCTAAGAGCAAGAGTTGTTTTCTGGTAAGAAGAGTCACTATTGCGCTCCCATTGCCATACACAGTGCAAATAGCACTCGCGTCTGCTCTCAGCAAGTATAGTGTATTTGATTGAAGAGGAGCTACTGTTCTTGTCAGTTTCCTAAGCAGACTTGAACTAGATATGGCCTGTGTGTGTATAAGCACAGTTCATTTGTTCTGAGCAAGCTCACTTTTCGGACCCCATAGGAAACACAGTAGAGTAGAAGCGTACTCTTTTCTCAAAAGCAGAGTGTGTTTCTTGTAAGGCGAGCTAGCTTTTGTTTCCCAGTCGTAAATGAAGTTGAATCACATGCAGTTTCTGTTCCTATGAGTAGAGTTGTTTTTTGGTAAGAAGAGTCACTGTTGCGCTCCCATTGCCATACACAGTGCAAATAGCACTTGCGTCTGTTCCAATCAAGTACAGTGTATTGGACTGAAGAGGAGATACTGTTCTTGTCAGTTTCCTGAGCAGAGTTGAACTACATATGGCCCGTGTGTATAGGAAGCACAGTTCTTTTGTTCTGAGCAAACTAACTTTCTGGCCCTATAGGAAACACAGTAGAGTTTAAGAGTGCTCTTTCCCCAAAGCAGAGTGTGTTTCTTGTAAGGCGAGCTACCGTTTGTTTCCCAGTCCTAAATGGAGTTGAATCACATGAAGTTTCTGGTCCTACGAGCAAGAGTTGTTTTCTGGTAAGAAGAGTCACTATTGTGCTCTCATTGTCATACACAGTGCAAATAGCCCTCGCGTCTGCTCCCAGCAAGTACAGTGTATTGGACTGAAGAGGAGCTACTGTTTTTGTCAGTTTCCTAAGCAGAGTTCAACTATATATGACCTGTGTGTGTAGGAAGCACAGTTCTTTTGTTCTGAGCAAGCTCACTGTTTGGACCCCATAGTAAACACAGTAGAGTAGATGTGTGCCCTATTCTCAAAAGCAGAGCGTGTTTCTTGTAAGGTGAGCTAGCGTTTGTTTCCCAGTCCTAAGTGGATTGAATCAAATGCAGTTTCTGGTCCTACGAGCAAGAGTTGTTTTCTTGTAAGAAGAGTCACTATTGTGCTCCGATTGCTGTACACAGTGCAAATAGCACTCGCGTCTCTTCCCAGTAAGTAAAGTGTATTGGACTGAAGAGGAGCTACTGTTCTCGTCAGTTTCCTAGGCATAGTTGAACTAGATAAGGCGCGTGTGTGTAAGAAGCACAGTTCTTTTGTTCTGAGCAAGCTCACTGTTCGGACCCCATAGGAAACACAGTAGAGTAGATGAGTGCTCTTTTCTCAAAAGCCGAGTGTGTTTAGTGTAAGGCGACCTAGCGTTTGCTTCCCAGTCCTAAATGGAGTTGAATCACATGCAGTTTTTGGTCCTTTGAGCAAGAGTTGTTTTCTGGTAAGGAAAGTCACTATTGCGCTCCAATTGACATACACAGTGCAAATAGCACTTGCGTCTGTTCCCAGCAAGTACAGTGTATTGGACTGAAGAGGATCTACTGTTCTTGTCAGTTTCCTAAGCAGAATTGAACTAGATATGGCCCGTGTATGTAGGAAGCACAGTTCTTTTGTTCTGAGCAAGCTCACTGTTTGGACCCCATAGGAAACACAGTAGAGTAGAAGAGTGCTCTTTTCTCAAAAGCAGAGTGTGTTTAGTGTAAGGCGACCTAGCGTTTGCTTCCCAGTCCTAAATGGAGTTGAATCACATGAAGTTTCTGGTCCTAAGAGCAAGAGTTGTTTTCTGGTAAGAAGAGTCACTATTGTGCTCCCATTGCCATACACAGTGCAAATAGCACTCGCGTCTGCTCTCAGCAAGTACAGTGTATTTGATTGAAGAGGAGCTACTGTTCTTGTCAGTTTCCTAAGCAGACTTGAACTAGATATGGCCCGTGTGTGTAGGAAGCACAGTTCTTTTGTTCTGAGCAAGCTCACTGTTCCAACCCCATAGGAAACACAGTAGAGAGAAGAGTGCTCTTTTCTCAAAAGCAGAGTGTGTTTCTTGTAAGGCGAGCTACCGTTTGTTTCCAGTCCTAAATGGAGTTGAATCACATGCAGTTTCTGGTCCTACGAGCAAGAGTTGTTTTCTGGTAAGAAGAATCACTATTGTGCTCCCATTGTCATACACAGTGCAAATAGCCCTCGCGTCTGTTCCCAGCAAGTACAGTGTATTGGACTGAAGAGGAGCTACAGTTTTTGTCAGTTTCCTAAGCAGAGTTGAACTAGATATGACCTGTGTGTGTAGGAAGCACAGTTCTTTTGTTCTGAGCAAGCTCACTGTTTGGACCCCATAAGAAACACAGTAGAGTAGATGTGTGCCCTATTCTCAAAAGCAGAGCGTGTTTCTTGTAAGGTGAGCTAGCGTTTGTTTCCCAGCCCTAGTGGATTGAATCATATGCAGTTTCTGGTCCTATGAGCAAGAGTTGTTTTCTTGTAAGAAGAGTCACTATTGTGCTTCCATTGCCATACACAGTGCAAATAGCACTCGTGATTGTTCCCAGTAAGTACAGTGTATTGGACTGAAGAGGAGCTACTGTTCTCGTCAGTTTCCTAAGCAGAGTTGATCTAGATATGGCCCGTGTGTGTAAGAAGCACAGTTCTTTTGTTCTGAGCAAGCTCACTGTTCGGACCCCATAGGAAACACAGTAGAGTAGATGAGGGCTCTTTTCTCAAAAGCCGAGTGTGTTTAGTGTAAGGTGACCCAGCGTTTGCTTCCCAGTCCTAAATGGAGTTGAATCACATGCAGTTTCTGGTCCTAAGAGCAAGAGTTGTTTTCTGGTAAGAAGAGTCACTATTGCGCTCCCATTGCCATACACAGTGCAAATAGCACTCGCGTCTGCTCTCAGCAAGTATAGTGTATTTGATTGAAGAGGAGCTACTGTTCTTGTCAGTTTCCTAAGCAGACTTGAACTAGATATGGCCTGTGTGTGTATAAGCACAGTTCATTTGTTCTGAGCAAGCTCACTTTTCGGACCCCATAGGAAACACAGTAGAGTAGAAGCGTACTCTTTTCTCAAAAGCAGAGTGTGTTTCTTGTAAGGCGAGCTAGCTTTTGTTTCCCAGTCGTAAATGAAGTTGAATCACATGCAGTTTCTGTTCCTATGAGTAGAGTTGTTTTTTGGTAAGAAGAGTCACTGTTGCGCTCCCATTGCCATACACAGTGCAAATAGCACTTGCGTCTGTTCCAATCAAGTACAGTGTATTGGACTGAAGAGGAGATACTGTTCTTGTCAGTTTCCTGAGCAGAGTTGAACTACATATGGCCCGTATGTATAGGAAGCACAGTTCTTTTGTTCTGAGCAAACTAACTTTCTGGCCCTATAGGAAACACAGTAGAGTTTAAGAGTGCTCTTTCCCCAAAGCAGAGTGTGTTTCTTGTAAGGCGAGCTACCGTTTGTTTCCCAGTCCTAAATGGAGTTGAATCACATGAAGTTTCTGGTCCTACGAGCAAGAGTTGTTTTCTGGTAAGAAGAGTCACTATTGTGCTCTCATTGTCATACACAGTGCAAATAGCCCTCGCGTCTGCTCCCAGCAAGTACAGTGTATTGGACTGAAGAGGAGCTACTGTTTTTGTCAGTTTCCTAAGCAGAGTTCAACTATATATGACCTGTGTGTGTAGGAAGCACAGTTCTTTTGTTCTGAGCAAGCTCACTGTTTGGACCCCATAGTAAACACAGTAGAGTAGATGTGTGCCCTATTCTCAAAAGCAGAGCGTGTTTCTTGTAAGGTGAGCTAGCGTTTGTTTCCCAGTCCTAAGTGGATTGAATCAAATGCAGTTTCTGGTCCTACGAGCAAGAGTTGTTTTCTTGTAAGAAGAGTCACTATTGTGCTCCGATTGCTGTACACAGTGCAAATAGCACTCGCGTCTCTTCCCAGTAAGTAAAGTGTATTGGACTGAAGAGGAGCTACTGTTCTCGTCAGTTTCCTAGGCATAGTTGAACTAGATAAGGCGCGTGTGTGTAAGAAGCACAGTTCTTTTGTTCTGAGCAAGCTCACTGTTCAGACCCCATAGGAAACACAGTAGAGTAGATGAGTGCTCTTTTCTCAAAAGCTGAGTGTGTTTAGTGTAAGGCGACCTAGCGTTTGCTTCCCAGTCCTAAATGGAGTTGAATCACATGCAGTTTTTGGTCCTTTGAGCAAGAGTTGTTTTCTGGTAAGGAAAGTCACTATTGCGCTCCAATTGACATACACAGTGCAAATAGCACTTGCGTCTGTTCCCAGCAAGTACAGTGTATTGGACTGAAGAGGATCTACTGTTCTTGTCAGTTTCCTAAGCAGAATTGAACTAGATATGGGCCGAGTGCATAGGAAGCACAGTTCTTTTGTTCTGAGCAAGCTCACTGTTCGGAAACCATAGGACACATAGTAGAGAAGAAGAGTGCTCTTTTCTCAAAAGCAGAGTGTGTTTCTTGCAAGGCGAGCTAGCTTCTGTTTCCCAGTCTTAAATGAATTTGAATCACATGCAGTTTCTGGTCCTACGAGTAGAGTTATTTTTTGGTAAGAAGAGTCACTATTGTGCTCCCATTGCCATACACAGTACAAATAACACTTGCATCTGTTCCAATCAATTACAGTGTATTGGACTGAAGAGGAGCTACTGTTCTTGTCAGTTTCCTAAGCAGAATTGAACTAGATATGGCCCGTGTGTGTAGGAAGCACAGTTCATTTGTTCTGAGCAAGGTCACTGTTCGGACCCCATAGGAAACACAGTAGAGTAGAAGAGTACTCTTTTCTCAAAAGCAGAGTGTGTTTCTTGTAAGGCGAGCTAGCTTTTGTTTCCCAGTCGTAAATGAATTTGAATCACATGCAGTTTCTGTTCCTACGAGTAGAGTTGTTTTTTGGTGAGAAGAGTCACTATTGCGCTCCCATTGCCATACACAGTGCAAATAGCACTTGCGTCTGTTCCAATCAAGTACAGTGTATTGGACTGAAGAGGAGATACTGTTCTTGTCAGTTTCCTGAGCAGAGTTGAACTAGATATGGCCCGTGTGTATAGGAAGCACAGTTCTTTTGTTCTGAGCAAACTAACTTTCTGGCCCTATAGGAAACACAGTAGAGTAGATGAGTGCTCTTTTTTTTCAAAAGCAAAGTGTGTTTCTTGTAAGGTGAGATAGCGTTTGTTTCCCAGTCCTAAATGGCGTTGAATCACATGCAGTTTCTGGACGTACAAGCAAGAGTTGTTTTCTGGTAAGGAAAGTCACAATTGCGCTCTCATTGTCATACACAGGGCAAATAGCACTGGCGTCTGTTCCCAGCATGTACAGTGTATTGGACTGACGAGGATCTACTGTTCTTGTCAGTTTCCTAAGCAGACTTGAACTAGATATGGCCCGTGTGTGTAGGAAGCACAGTTCATTTGTTCTGAGCAAGCTCACTGTTCGGACCCCATAGGAAACACAGTAGAGTAGAAGAGTGCATTTTTCTCAAAAGAAGAGTGTGTTTCTTGTAAGGCGAGCTAGAGTTTCTTTCCCAGTCCTAAATGGAGATGAAATACACATGCAGTTTCTGGTCCTATGAGCAAGAGTTGCTTTCTGGTAAGAAGAGTCACTATTGCGCTCCCTTTTCCATACACAGTGCAAATAGCCCTCGCGTCTGTTCCCAGCAAGTACAGTGTATTGGACTGAAGAGGACCTACTGTTCTTGTCAGTTTCCTAAGCAGAGTTGAACTAGATATGGCCCGTGTGTAGGAAGCACAGTTTTTTTGTTCTCAGCAAGCTCACTGTTCGGACCCCATAGAAAACACAGTAGAGTAGAAGAGTGCTCTTTTCTCAAAAGCAGAGTGTGTTTCTTGTAAGGCGAGCTAGCGTTTGTTTCCCAGTCCTAAATGGAGTTGAAATACACATGCAGTTTTTGGTCCTACGAGCAAGAGCTGTTTTCTGGTTAGAAGAGTCACTATTGCGCTCCCTTTGCCATACACAATGCAAATAGCCCTCGCGTCTGTTCCCAGCAAGTACAGTGTATTGGATTGAAGAGGAGCTATTGTTCTTGTCAGTTTCCTAAGCAGAGTTGAACTAGATATGGCCCAATTGTGTAGGAAGCACAGTTTTTTTGTACTCAGCAAGCTCACTGTTCTGGCCATACAGGAAATACAATAGAGTAGAAGAGTGCTCTTTCCTCAAAAACAGAGTGTGTTTTTTGTAAGGCGAGCTAGCTTTTGTTTCGCAGTCCTAAATGGAGTTGAATCACATGCAGTTTCCTTTCCTACGAGCAAGAGTTGTTTCCTGGTAAGGAAAGTCACTATTGCGCTCCCATTGCCATACACAGTGCAAATAGCACTCGCGTCTGTTCCCAGCAAATACAGTGTATTGGACTGAAGTGGAGCTACTGTTCTTGTCAGTTTCCTAAGCAGAATTGAACTAGATATGGCCCGTGTGTGTAGGAAGCACAGTTCTTTTGTTCTGAGCAAGCTCACTGTTTGGACCCCATAGAAAACACAGTAGAGTAGAAGAGTGCTCTTTTCTCAAAAGCAGAGTGTGTTTCTTGTAAGGCGAGCTAGCGTTTGTTTCCTAGTCCTAAATGGAGTTGAATCACATGCAGTTTCTGGTCCTACGAGCAAGAGTTGTTTTCTGGTAAGAAGAGTCACTATTGTGCTCCCATTGCCATACACTGTGCAAATAGCACTGGCGTCTGTACCCAGCATGTACAGTGTATTGGACTGAAGAGGATCTACTGTTCCTGTCAGTTTCCTAAGCAGAATTGAACTAGACATGGCCCCTGTATGTAGGAAGCACAGTTCTTTTGTTCTGAGCAAGCCCACTGTTTGGACCCCATAGGAAACACAGTAGAGTAGAAGAGTGCTCTTTTCTCAAAAGCAGAGTGTGTTTAGTGTAAGGCGACCTAGCGTTTGCTTCCCAGTCCTAAATGGAGTTGAATCACATGAAGTTTCTGGTCCTAAGAGCAAGAGTTGTTTTCTGGTAAGAAGAGTCACTGTTGTGCTCCCATTGCCATACACAGTGCAAATAGCACTCGCGTCTGCTCTCAGCAAGTACAGTGTATTTGATTGAAGAGGAGCTACTGTTCTTGTCAGTTTCCTAAGCAGACTTGAACTAGACATGGCCCGTGTGTGTAGGAAGCACAGTTCTTTTGTTCTGAGCAAGCTCACTGTTCCAACCCCATAGGAAACACAGTAGAGAGAAGAGTGCTCTTTTCTCAAAAGCAGAGTGTGTTTCTTGTAAGGCGAGCTACCGTTTGTTTCCAGTCCTAAATGGAGTTGAATCACATGCAGTTTCTGGTTCTATGACAAGAGTTGTTTTCTGGTAAGAAGAATCACTATTGTGCTCCCATTGTCATACACAGTGCAAATAGCCCTCGCGTCTGTTCCCAGCAAGTACAGTGTATTGGACTGAAGAGGAGCTACAGTTTTTGTCAGTTTCCTAAGCAGAGTTGAACTAGATATGACCTGTGTGTGTAGGAAGCACAGTTCTTTTGTTCTGAGCAAGCTCACTGTTTGGACCCCATAAGAAACACAGTAGAGTAGATGTGTGCCCTATTCTCAAAAGCAGAGCGTGTTTCTTGTAAGGTGAGCTAGCGTTTGTTTCCCAGTCCTAAGTGGATTGAATCATATGCAGTTTCTGGTCCTATGAGCAAGAGTTGTTTTCTTGTAAGAAGAGTCACTATTGTGCTCCCATTGCCGTACACAGTGCAAATAGCACTCGTGTCTGTTCCCAGTAAGTACAGTGTATTGGACTGAAGAGGAGCTACTGTTCTCGTCAGTTTCCTAAGCAGAGTTGAACTAGATATGGCCCGTGTGTGTAAGAAGCACAGTTCTTTTGTTCTGAGCAAGCTCACTGTTCGGACACCATAGGAAACACAGTAGAGTAGATGAGGGCTCTTTTCTCAAAAGCCGAGTGTGTTTAGTGTAAGGCGACCCAGCGTTTGCTTCCCAGTCCTAAATGGAGTTGAATCACATGCAGTTTCTGGTCCTAAGAGCAAGAGTTGTTTTCTGGTAAGAAGAGTCACTATTGCGCTCCCATTGCCATACACAGTGCAAATAGCACTCGCGTCTGCTCTCAGCAAGTATAGTGTATTTGATTGAAGAGGAGCTACTGTTCTTGTCAGTTTCCTAAGCAGACTTGAACTAGATATGGCCCGTGTGTGTATAAGCACAGTTCATTTGTTCTGAGCAAGCTCACTGTTCGCACCCCATAGAAAACACAGTAGAGTAGAAGCGTACTCTTTTCTCAAAAGCAGAGTGTGTTTCTTGTAAGGCGAGCTAGCTTTTGTTTCCCAGTCGTAAATGAAGTTGAATCACATGCAGTTTCTGTTCCTATGAGTAGAGTTGTTTTTTGGTAAGAAGAGTCACTATTGCGCTCCCATTGCCATACACAGTGCAAATAGCACTTGCGTCTGTTCCAATCAAGTACAGTGTATTGGACTGAAGAGGATATACTGTTCTTGTCAGTTTCCTGAGCAGAGTTGAACTAGATATGGCCCGTGTGTATAGGAAGCACAGTTCTTTTGTTCTGAGCAAACTAACTTTCTGGCCCTATAGGAAACACAGTAGAGTTTAAGAGTGCTCTTTCCCCATAGCAGAGTGTGTTTCTTGTAAGGCGAGGTAGCGTTTGTTTCCCAGTCCTAAATGGAGTTGAATCACATGAAGTTTCTGGTCCTACGAGCAAGAGTTGTTTTCTGGTAAGAAGAGTCACTATTGTGCTCTCATTGTCATACACAGTGCAAATAGCCCTCGCATCTGTTCCCAGCAAGTACAGTGTATTGGACTGAAGAGGAGCTACTGTTTTTGTCAGTTTCCTAAGCAGAGTTCAACTAGATATGACCTGTGTGTGTAGGAAGCACAGTTCTTTTGTTCTGAGCAAGCTCACTGTTTGGACCCCATAGTAAACACAGTAGAGTAGATGTGTGCCCTATTCTCAAAAGCAGAGAGTGTTTCTTGTAAGGTGAGCTAGCGTTTGTTTCCCAGTCCTAAGTGGATTGAATCAAATGCAGTTTCTGGTCCTACGAGCAAGAGTTGTTTTCTTGTAAAAAGAGTCACTATTGTGCTCCGATTGCTGTACACAGTGCAAATAGCACTCGTGTCTCTTCCCAGTAAGTAAAGTGTATTGGACTGAAGAGGAGCTACTGTTCTCGTCAGTTTCCTAAGCAGAGTTGAACTAGATAAGGCGCGTGTGTGTAAGAAGCACAGTTCTTTTGTTCTGAGCAAGCTCACTGTTCGGACCCCATAGGAAACACAGTAGAGTAGATGAGTGCTCTTTTCTCAAAAGCCGAGGGTGTTTAGTGTAAGGCGACCTAGCGTTTGCTTCCCAGTCCTAAATGGAGTTGAATCACATGCAGTTTTTGGTCCTTTGAGCAAGAGTTGTTTTCTGGTAAGGAAAGTCACTATTGCGCTCCCATTGACATACACAGTGCAAATAGCACTTGCGTCTGTTCCCAGCAAGTACAGTGTATTGGACTGAAGAGGATCTACTGTTCTTGTCAGTTTCCTAAGCAGAATTGAACTAGATATGGGCCGAGTGCATAGGAAGCACAGTTCTTTTGTTCTGAGCAAGCTCACTGTTCGGAACCCATAGGACACATAGTAGAGAAGAAGAGTGCTCTTTTCTCAAAAGCAGAGTGTGTTTCTTGCAAGGCGAGCTAGCTTCTGTTTCCCAGTCTTAAATGAATTTGAATCACATGCAGTTTCTGGTCCTGCGAGTAGAGTTATTTTTTGGTAAGAAGAGTCACTATTGCGCTCCCATTGCCATACACAGTACAAATAACACTTGCGTCTGTTCCAATCAATTACAGTGTATTGGACTGAAGAGGAGCTACTGTTCTTGTTAGTTTCCTAAGCAGAGTTGAACTAGATATGGCCCATGTGAGTAGGAAGCACAGTTCTTTTGTACTCAGCAAGCTCACTGTTCTGGCCATACAGGAAAAACAGTAGAGTAGAAGAGTGCTCTTTCCTCAAAAACAGAGTGTGTTTTTTGTAAGGCGAGCTAGCCTTTGTTTCGCAGTCCTAAATGGAGTTGAATCACATGCAGTTTCCGTTCCTACGAGCAAGAGTTGTTTTCTGGTAAGGAAAGTCACTATTGCGCTCCCATTGACATACACAGTGCAAATAGCACTTGCGTCTGTTCCCAGCAAGTACAGTGTATTGGACTGAAGAGGAGATACTGTTCTTGTCAGTTTCCTGAGTAGAGTTGAACTAGATATGGCCCGTGTGTATAGGAAGCACAGTTCTTTTGTTCTGAGCAAGCTCACTGTTTGGACCCCATAGGAAATACAGTAGAGTAGAAGAGTGCTCTTTTCTCAAAAGCAGAGTGTGTTTCTTGTAAGGCGAGCTAGCGTTTGTTTCCCAGTCCTAAATGGAGTTGAATCACATGCAGTTTCTGGTCCTATGAGCAAGGGATGTTTTCTGGTAAGAAGAGTCACTATTGCTCTCCCATTGCCATACACAGTGCAAATAGCACTGGCGTCTGTACACAGCATGTACAGTGTATTGGAATTAAGAGGATCTACTGTTCTTGTCAGTTTCCTAAGCAGAATTGAACTAGATATGGCCCGTGTGTGTAGGAAGCACAGTTCTTTTGTTCTGAGCAAGCTCACTGTTCTGGCCCTATAGGAAACACAGTAGAGTAGAAGAGTGCTCTTTTCTCAAAAGCCGAGTGTGTTTCTTGTAAGGCGAGCGAGCGTTTGTTTCGCAGTCCTAAATGGAGTTGAATCACATGCAGTTTCTGGTTCTACGAGCTAGAGTTTTTTCTGGTAATAAGAGTCACTATTGCGCTCCCATTGTCATACTCAGGGCAAATAGCACTGGCCTCTGTACCCAGCATGTACAGTGTATTGGACTGAAGAGGATCTACTGTTCTTGTCAGGTTCCTTAAGCAGAGTTGAACTAGATATGGCCCATGTATGTAGGAGGCACATTTCTTTTGTACTCAGCAAGCTCACTGTTGTGGCCCTATAGGAAACACAGTAGAGTAGAAGAGTGCTCTTTCCTCAAAAGCAGAGTGTGTTTTTGTAAGGCGAGCTAGAGTTTGTTTCCCAGTCCTAAATGGAGTTGAATCACATGCAGTTTCCGTTCCTACGAGCAAGAGTTGTTTTCTGGTAAGGAAAGTCACTATTGCTCTCCCATTGGCATGCACAGTGCAAATAGCACTCGCGTCTGTTCCCAGCAAGTACAGTGTATTGGACTGATGAGGAGCTACTGTTCTTGTCAGTTTCCTAAACAAATATGAACTAGATATGGCCCGTGTGTGTAGGAAGCACAGTTCTTTTGTTCTGAGCAAGCTCACTGTTTGGATCCCATAGGAAACAAAGTAGAGTAGAAGAGTGCTCTTTTCTCAAAAGCAGAGTGTGTTTCTTGTAAGGCGTGCTAGCGTTTGTTTCCCAATCCTAAATGGAGTTGAATCACATGCAGTTTCTGGTCCTACGAGCAAGAGATGTTTTCTTGTAAGAAGAGTCACTATTGTGCTCCCATTGCCGTACACAGTGCAAATAGCACTCGCGTCTGTTCCCAGTAAGTACAGTGTATTGGACTGAAGAGGAGCTACTGTTTTCGTCAGTTTACTAAGCAGAGTTGAACTAGATAAGGCCCGTGTGTGTAAGAAGCACAGTTCTTTTGTTCTGAGCAAGCTCACTGTTCGGACCCCATAGGAAACACAGTAGAGAGAAGAGTGCTCTTTTCTCAAAAGCAGAGTGTGTTTCTTGTAAGGCGAGCTAGCGTTTGTTTTCCAGTCCTAAATGGAGTTCAATCACATGCAGTTTCTGGTCATATGAGCAAGAGTTGTTTTCTGGTAAGAAGAGTCACTATTTCGCTCCCATTGTCACACACAGTGCAAATAGCACTGGTGTCTGTTCCCAGCATGTACAGTCTGTTGGACTGAAGAGGTTCTACTGTTCTTGTCAGTTTCCTAAGCAGAATTGAAGAAGATATGGCCCGTGTGTGTAGGAAGCACAGTTCTTTTGTTCTGAGCAAGCTCACATTTCGAACCCCATAGGAAACACAGTAGAGAGAAGAGTGCTCTTTTCTCAAAAGCAGAGTGTGTTTCTTGTAAGGCGAGGTAGCGTTTGTTTCCCAGTCCTAAATAGAGTTGAAATACACATGCAGTTCCTGGTCCTACGAGCAAGAGTTGTTTTCTGGTTAGAAGTGTCACTATTGCGCTCCCTTTGAAATACACAATGCAAATAGCCCTCGCTTCTGTTCCCAGCAAGTACAGTGTATTGGAATGAAGAGGAGCTACTGTTCTTGTCAGTTTCCTAAGCATAGTTGAACTAGATATGGCCCGTGTGTGTAGGAAGCACAGTTCTTTTTTTCTGAGCAAGCGCACTGTTCGGACACCATAGGAAACACAGTAGAGTAGAAGAGTGCTCTTTTCTCAAAAGCAGAGTGTGTTTCTTGTAAGGCAAGCTGGCATTTGTTTCCCAGTCCTAAATGGAGTTGAATCACATGCAAGTTCTGGTCCTACAAGCAAGAGTTGTTTTCTGGTAAGTAGAGTCACTATTGCCCTCCCAATGTCATACACAGGGCAAATAGCACTGGTGTCAGTTCCCAGCATGTACAGTGTATTGGACTGAAGAGGAGCTACTGTTCTTGTCAGTTTCCTAAGCAGAATTGAACTAGGTACGGCCATGTGTGTAGTAAGCACAGTTCTTTTCTTCTGAGCAAGCTCACTGTTCTGGCCCTATAGGAAACACAGTAGAGTAGAAGAGTGCTCTTTTCTCAAACGCAGAGTGTGTTTCTTATAAGGTGAGCTAGCGTTTGTTTCCCACCCCTAAATGGAGATTAATCACATGCAGTTTTTGGTCATACGAGCAAGAATTGTTTTCTGGTAAGGAAAGTCACTATTGCGCTCCCTTTGCCATTCACAGCACAAACAGCACTCATGTCTGTTCCCAGCAAGTACAGTGTATTGGACTGAAGAGGAGCTACTGTTCTTGTCAGTTTCCTAAGCAGAGTTGAACTAGATATGGCCCGTGTGTATAGGAAGCACAGCTCTTTTGTTCTGAGCAAGCTCACTGTGCGGACCCCATAGGAAACTCAGTGCTCTTTTCTCAAAAGCAGAGTGTGTTTCTTGTAAGGCTAGATAGCGTTTGCTTCCAGACCTAAATGGAGTTGAATCACATGCAGTTTCTGGTCCTACAAGCAAGAGTGGTTTTCTGGTAAGAAGAGACACTATTGCGCTCGCATTGTCATACACAGGGCAAATAGCACTGGCGTCTCTTCCCAGCATGTACAGTCTATTGGACTGAGGAGGATCTACTGTTCTTGTCAGTTTCCTATGCAGAGTTGAACTAGATATAGCCCGTGTGTGTAGGAAGCACAGTTCTTTTGTTCTGAGCAAGCTCACTGTTCTGGCCCTATAGGAAACACAGTAGAGTAGCAGAGTGCTCTTTTCTCAAAAGCAGAGTGTGTTTCTTGTAAGGCGAGCTAGTGTTTGTTTCCAAGTACTAAATGGAGTTGAAACACATGCAGTTTCTGTTCTTACGAGCAAGAGATGTTTTCTGGTAAGAAGAGACACTATTGTGCTCCCATTGTCATATACAGGGCAAATAGCACTGGCTTCTTTTCCCAGCATGTACAGTGTATTGCACTGAAGAGGATCTACTGTTCTTGTCAGTTTCCCAAGCAGAATTGAACTAGATATGGCCATGTGTGCAGGAAGTACATTTCTTTTGTTCTGAGCAAGCTCACTGTTCGGACCCCATAGGAAATACAGTAGAGTAGAAGAGTGCTCTTTTCTCAAAAGCAGAGTGTGTTTCTTGTAAGTCGAACTAGTGTTTTTTTTTTCCCAGTCCTAAATGGAGTTGAATCAAATGCAGTTACTGGTCCTAAGAGCAAGAGTTGTTTTCTGGTAAGAAGAGTCACTATTGTGCTCCCATTGCCGTACACAGTGCAAATTGCACTCGCATCTGTTCCCAGCAAGTACAGTGTATTAGACTGAAGATGAGCTACTGTTCTCGTCAGTTTCCTAATCAGAGTTGAACTAGATATGGCCCGTGTGTGTAGGAAGCACAGATCTTTTGTTCTGAGCAAGCTCTCTGTTCTGACCCTATAGGAAACACATTAGAGTAGAAGAGTGCTCTTTTCTAAAAAGCACAGTGTGTTTCTTGTAAGGCAAGCTAGCGTTTGTTTCCCAGTCCTAAATGGAGTTGAATCACATGCAGTTTTTGGTCCTATGCGCAAGAGCTGTTTTCGGGTAAGGAAAGTCACTCTTGCGCTCCCATTGACATACACAGTGCAAATAGCACTTGCGTCTATTCCCAGAAAGTACAGTGTATTGGACTGAAGAGGAGCTACTGTTCTTGTCAGTTTCCTAAGCAGAACTGAACTGGATATAGCCATTTGTGTAGGAAGTACAGTTCTTTTGTTCTGAGCAAGCTCACTGTACTGGCCCTATAGGAAACACAGTAGAGTAGAAGACAGCTCTTTTCTCAAAAGCAGAGTGTGTTTCTTGTAAGGCGAGCTAGCGTTTGTTTCCCAGTCGTAAATGGAGTTGAATCACATGCAGTTTTTGGTCCTACGAGCAAGAGTTGTTTTCTGGTAAGGAAAGTCACAATTGTGCTCCCATTGACATACACAGTGCAAATAGCACTTGCGTCTGTTCCCAGCAAGTACAGTGTATTGGACTGAAGCGGAGCTACTGTTCTTGTCAGTTTCCTAAGCAGAGTTGAACTAGATATGGCTCGTGTGCGTAGGAAGCACAGTTCTTTTGTTCTGAGCAAGCTCACTGTTCGGAACCCATAGGACACATAGTAGAGAACAAGAGTGCTCTTTTCTCAAAAGCAGAGTGTGTTTCTTGTAAGGCTAGCTATTGTTTGTTTCCCAGTCAGAAACGGAGTTGAATCTCATGCAGTTTCTGGTCCTACGAGCATGAGTTGTTTTCTGGTAAGGAAAGTCACTATTGTGCTACTTTTGCCATACACAGTGCAAATACACTAGCGTCTGTTCCCAGAATGTACAGTGTATTGGACTGAAGAGGATCTACTGTTCTTCTCAGTTTCCTAAGCAGAGTTGAACTAGATATGGCCCGTGTGTGTAGGAAGCACAGTTCTTTTGTTTCAGCAAGCTCACTGTTCAGACCACATAGAAAACACAGTAGAGTAGTAGAGTGCTCTTTTCTCAAAAGCAGAGTGTGTTTCTTGTAAGGCGAGCTAGCGTTTGTTTCCCAATCCTAAATGGCGTTGAATCACATGCAGATTCTGGTCCTACGAGCAAGAGTTATTTTCTGGTAAGAAGAGTCACTATAGTGCTCCCATTGCCATACATAGTGCAAATAGCCCTCGCGTCTGTTCCCAGCAAGTACAGTGTATTTGACTGAAGAGGAGCTAATGTTTTTGTCAGTTTCCTAAGCAGAGTTGAACTAGATATGGCCCATGTGTGTAGGAAGCACAGTTCTTTTGTACTCAGCAAGCTCACTGTTCTGGCCCTATAGGACACAGTAGAGTAGAAGAGTGCTCTTTCCTCAAAAGCAGAGTGTGTTTTTTGTAAGGCGAGCTAGCGTTTGTTTCCCAGTCCTAAATGGAGTTGAATCACATGCAGTTTCTGGTCCTACGAGCAAGAGTTGTTTCTGGTAAGAAGAGTCACTATTGTGCTCCCATTGCTGTACACAGTGCAAACAGCACTCGCGTCTGTTCCCAGCAAGTACAGTGTATTGGACTGAAGAGGGGCTACTGTTCTCGTCAGTTTCCTAAGCAGAGTTGAACTAGATATGGCCCGTGTGTAGGAAGCACAGTTCTTTTGTTCTAAGCAAGCTCACTGTTCTGGCCCTATAGGAAACACAGTAGAGTAGAAGTGTGCCCTTTTCTCAAAAGCAGAGCTTGTTTCTTGTAAGGCAAGCTAGCGTTTGTTTCCCAGTCCTAAGTGGAGTTGAATCACATGCAGTTTCTGGTCCTACGAGCAAGAGTTGTTTTCTGGTAAAAATAGTCACTATTGCGCTCCCAATGCCGAACACAGTGCAAATAGCACTCGCGTCTATTCCCAGCAAGTACTGTGTATTGGACTGAAGGGGATCTACTGTTCTTGTCAGTTTCCTAAGCAGAATTGAACTAGATATGGCCCGTGTGTATTGGAAGCGCAGTTCTTTTGTTCTGAGCATGCTCACTGTTCGGACCCCATAGGAAACACAGTACAGTAGAAGAGTGCTCTTTTCTCCAAAGCAGAGTGTGTTTCTTGTAAGGCGAGCTGGCGTTTGCTTCCCAGTCCTAAATGGATTTGAATCACATGCAGTTTCTGGTCCTAGAAGCAAGAGTTTTTTCTGGTAAGAAAAGTCACTATTGGGCTCCCATTGTCATATAAAGTGCAAATAGCACTGGCGTCTGTTCCCAGCAAGTACAGTGTATTGGACTGAAGAGGAGCTACTGTTCTTGTCAGTTTCCTAAGCAGAGTTGAACTAGATATGGCCCGTGTGTATAGGAAGCACAGGTCTTTTGTTCTGAGCAAGCTCACTGTGCGGACCCCATAGGAAACTCAGTGCTCTTTTCTCAAAAGCAGAGTGTGTTTCTTGTAAGGCTAGATAGCATTTGCTTCCCAGACCTAAATGGAGTTGAATCACATGCAGTTTCTGGTCCTACAAGCAAGAGTGGTTTTCTGGTAAGAAGAGTCACTATTGCGCTCGCATTGTCATACACAGGGCAAATAGCACTGGTGTCTCTTCCCAGCATGTACAGTCTATTGGACTGAGGAGGATCTACTGTTCTTGTCAGTTTCCTATGCAGAGTTGAACTAGATATGGCCCGTGTGTGTAGGAAGCACAGTTCTTTTGTTCTGAGCAAGCTCACTGTTCTGGCCCTGTAGGAAACACAGTAGAGTAGCAGAGTGCTCTTTTCTCAAAAGCAGAGTGTGTTTCTTGTAAGGCAAGCTAGTGTTTGTTTCCAAGTAATAATGGAGTTGAAACACATGCAGTTTCTGTTCCTACGAGCAAGAGATGTTTTCTGGTAAGAAGAGTCACTATTGTGCTCCCATTGTCATACACAGGGCAAACAGCACTAGCTTCTTTTCCCAGCATGTACAGTGTATTGCACTGAAGAGGATCTACTGTTCTTGTCAGTTTCCCAAGCAGAATTGAACTAGATATGGCCATGTGTGCAGGAAGTACATTTCTTTTGTTCTGAGCAAGCTCACTGTTCGGACCCCATAGTAAATACAGTAGAGTAGAAGAGTGCTCTTTTCTCAAAAGCAGAGTGTGTTTCTTGTAAGTCGAGCTAGTGTTTTTTTTCCCAGTCCTAAATGGAGTTGAATCAAATGCAGTTACTGGTCCTAAGAGCAAGAGTTGTTTTCTGGTAAGAAGAGTCACTGTTGTGCTCCCATTGCCGTACACAGTGCAAATTGCACTCGCATCTGTTCCCAGCAAGTACAGTGTATTGGACTGAAGATGAGCTACTGTTCTCGTCAGTTTCCTAATCAGAGTTGAACTAGATATGGCCCGTGTGTGTAGGAAGCACAGATCTTTTGTTCTGAGCAAGCTCTCTGTTCTGACCCTATAGGAAACACAGTAGAGTAGAAGAGTGCTCTTTTCTAAAAAGCACAGTGTGTTTCTTTTAAGGCAAGCTAGCATTTGTTTCCCAGTCGTAAATGGAGTTGAATCACATGCAGTTTTTGGTCCTATGCGCAAGAGCTGTTTTCTGGTAAGGAAAGTCACTATTGCGCTCCCATTGCCAAACACAGTGCAAATAGCACTCGCATCTGTTCCCAGCAAGTACAGTGTATTGGACTGAAGAGGAGCTACTGTTCTTGTCAGTTTCCTAAGCAGAACTGAACTGGATATAGCCATTTGTGTAGGAAGTACAGTTCTTTTGTTCTGAGCAAGCTCACTCTACTGGCCCTATAGGAAACACAGTAGAGTAGAAGACAGCTCTTTTCTCAAAAGCAGAGTGTGTTTCTTGTAAGGCGAGCTAGCGTTTGTTTCCCAGTCGTAAATGGAGTTGAATCACATGCAGTTTTTGGTCCTACGAGCAAGAGTTGTTTTCTGGTAAGGAAAGTCACAATTGTGCTCCCATTGACATACACAGTGTAAATAGCACTTGCGTCTGTTCCCAGCAAGTACAGTGTATTGGACTGAAGCGGAGCTACTGTTCTTGTCAGTTTCCTAAGCAGAGTTGAACTAGATATGGCTCGTGTGCGTAGGAAGCACAGTTCTTTTGTTCTGAGCAAGCTCACTGTTCGGAACCCATAGGACACATAGTAGAGAACAAGAGTGCTCTTTTCTCAAAAGCAGAGTGTGTTTCTTGTAAGGCTGGCTATTGTTTGTTTCCCAGTCAGAAACGGAGTTGAATCTCATGCAGTTTCTGGTCCTACGAGCATGAGTTGTTTTCTGGTAAGGAAAGTCACTATTGTGCTACTTTTGCCATACACAGTGCAAATACACTAGCGTCTGTTCCCAGAATGTACAGTGTATTGGACTGAAGAGGATCTACTGTTCTTCTCAGTTTCCTAAGCAGAGTTGAACTAGATATGGCCCGTGTGTGTAGGAAGCACAGTTCTTTTGTTTCAGCAAGCTCACTGTTCAGACCACATAGAAAACACAGTAGAGTAGTAGAGTGCTCTTTTCTCAAAAGCAGAGTGTGTTTCTTGTAAGGCGAGCTAGCGTTTGTTTCCCAATCCTAAATGGCGTTGAATCACATGCAGATTCTGGTCCTACGAGCAAGAGTTATTTTCTGGTAAGAAGAGTCACTATAGTGCTCCCATTGCCATACATAGTGCAAATAGCCCTCGCGTCTGTTCCCAGCAAGTACAGTGTATTTGAATGAAGAGGACCTACTGTTCTTGTCAGTTTCCTAAGCAGAGTTGAACTAGATATGGCCCATGTGTGTAGGAAGCACAGTTCTTTTGTTCTCAGCAAGCTCACTGTTCGGACCCCATAGAAAACACAGTAGAGTAGAAGAGTGCTCTTTTCTCAAAAGCAGAGTGTGTTTCTTGTAAGGCGAGCTAGCGTTTGTTTCCCAGTCCTAAATGGAGTTGAAATACACATGCAGTTTTTGGTCCTACGAGCAAGAGCTGTTTTCTGGTTAGAAGAGTCACTATTGCGCTCCCTTTGCCATACACAATGCAAATAGCCCTCGCGTCTGTTCCCAGCAAGTACAGTGTATTGGATTGAAGAGGAGCTATTGTTCTTGTCAGTTTCCTAAGCAGAGTTGAACTAGATATGGCCCAATTGTGTAGGAAGCACAGTTTTTTTGTACTCAGCAAGCTCACTGTTCTGGCCATACAGGAAATACAATAGAGTAGAAGAGTGCTCTTTCCTCAAAAACAGAGTGTGTTTTTTGTAAGGCGAGCTAGCTTTTGTTTCGCAGTCCTAAATGGAGTTGAATCACATGCAGTTTCCTTTCCTACGAGCAAGAGTTGTTTCCTGGTAAGGAAAGTCACTATTGCGCTCCCATTGCCATACACAGTGCAAATAGCACTCGCGTCTGTTCCCAGCAAATACAGTGTATTGGACTGAAGTGGAGCTACTGTTCTTGTCAGTTTCCTAAGCAGAATTGAACTAGATATGGCCCGTGTGTGTAGGAAGCACAGTTCTTTTGTTCTGAGCAAGCTCACTGTTTGGACCCCATAGGAAACACAGTAGAGTAGAAGAGTGCTCTTTTCTCAAAAGCAGAGTGTGTTTAGTGTAAGGCGACCTAGCGTTTGCTTCCCAGTCCTAAATGGAGTTGAATCACATGAAGTTTCTGGTCCTAAGAGCAAGAGTTGTTTTCTGGTAAGAAGAGTCACTGTTGTGCTCCCATTGCCATACACAGTGCAAATAGCACTCGCGTCTGCTCTCAGCAAGTACAGTGTATTTGATTGAAGAAGAGCTACTGTTCTTGTCAGTTTCCTAAGCAGACTTGAACTAGACATGGCCCGTGTGTGTAGGAAGCACAGTTCTTTTGTTCTGAGCAAGCTCACTGTTCCAACCCCATAGGAAACACAGTAGAGAGAAGAGTGCTCTTTTCTCAAAAGCAGAGTGTGTTTCTTGTAAGGCGAGCTACCGTTTGTTTCCAGTCCTAAATGGAGTTGAATCACATGCAGTTTCTGGTTCTACGAGCAAGAGTTGTTTTCTGGTAAGAAGAATCACTTTTGTGCTCCCATTGTCATACACAGTGCAAATAGCCCTCGCGTCTGTTCCCAGCAAGTACAGTGTATTGGACTGAAGAGGAGCTACAGTTTTTGTCAGTTTCCTAAGCAGAGTTGAACTAGATATGACCTGTGTGTGTAGGAAGCACAGTTCTTTTGTTCTGAGCAAGCTCACTGTTTGGACCCCATAAGAAACACAGTAGAGTAGATCTGTGCCCTATTCTCAAAAGCAGAGAGTGTTTCTTGTAAGGTGAGCTAGCGTTTGTTTCCCAGTCCTAAGTGGATTGAATCATATGCAGTTTCTGGTCCTATGAGCAAGAGTTGTTTTCTTGTAAGAAGAGTCACTATTGTGCTCCCATTGCCGTACACAGTGCAAATAGCACTCGTGTCTGTTCCCAGTAAGTACAGTGTATTGGACTGAAGAGGAGCTACTGTTCTCGTCAGTTTCCTAAGCAGAGTTGAACTAGATATGGCCCGTGTGTGTAAGAAGCACAGTTCTTTTGTTCTGAGCAAGCTCACTGTTCGGACACCATAGGAAACACAGTAGAGTAGATGAGGGCTCTTTTCTCAAATGCCGAGTGTGTTTAGTGTAAGGCGACCCAGCGTTTGCTTCCCAGTCCTAAATGGAGTTGAATCACATGCAGTTTCTGGTCCTAAGAGTAAGAGTTGTTTTCTGGTAAGAAGAGTCACTATTGCGCTCCCATTGCCATACACAGTGCAAATAGCACTCGCGTCTGCTCTCAGCAAGTATAGTGTATTTGATTGAAGAGGAGCTACTGTTCTTGTCAGTTTCCTAAGCAGACTTGAACTAGATATGGCCCGTGTGTGTATAAGCACAGTTCATTTGTTCTGAGCAAGCTCACTGTTCGCACCCCATAGAAAACACAGTAGAGTAGAAGCGTACTCTTTTCTCAAAAGCAGAGTGTGTTTCTTGTAAGGCGAGCTAGCTTTTGTTTCCCAGTCGTAAATGAAGTTGAATCACATGCAGTTTCTGTTCCTATGAGTAGAGTTGTTTTTTGGTAAGAAGAGTCACTATTGCGCTCCCATTGCCATACACAGTGCAAATAGCACTTGCGTCTGTTCCAATCAAGTACAGTGTATTGGACTGAAGAGGATATACTGTTCTTGTCAGTTTCCTGAGCAGAGTTGAACTAGATATGGCCCGTGTGTATAGGAAGCACAGTTCTTTTGTTCTGAGCAAACTAACTTTCTGGCCCTATAGGAAACACAGTAGAGTTTAAGAGTGCTCTTTCCCCATAGCAGAGTGTGTTTCTTGTAAGGCGAGCTAGCGTTTGTTTCCCAGTCCTAAATGGAGTTGAATCACATGAAGTTTCTGGTCCTACGAGCAAGAGTTGTTTTCTGGTAAGAAGAGTCACTATTGTGCTCTCATTGTCATACACAGTGCAAATAGCCCTCGCATCTGTTCCCAGCAAGTACAGTGTATTGGACTGAAGAGGAGCTACTGTTTTTGTCAGTTTCCTAAGCAGAGTTCAACTAGATATGACCTGTGTGTGTAGGAAGCACAGTTCTTTTGTTCTGAGCAAGCTCACTGTTTGGACCCCATAGTAAACACAGTAGAGTAGATGTGTGCCCTATTCTCAAAAGCAGAGAGTGTTTCTTGTAAGGTGAGCTAGCGTTTGTTTCCCAGTCCTAAGTGGATTGAATCAAATGCAGTTTCTGGTCCTACGAGCAAGAGTTGTTTTCTTGTAAAAAGAGTCACTATTGTGCTCCGATTGCTGTACACAGTGCAAATAGCACTCGTGTCTCTTCCCAGTAAGTAAAGTGTATTGGACTGAAGAGGAGCTACTGTTCTCGTCAGTTTCCTAAGCAGAGTTGAACTAGATAAGGCGCGTGTGTGTAAGAAGCACAGTTCTTTTGTTCTGAGCAAGCTCACTGTTCGGACCCCATAGGAAACACAGTAGAGTAGATGAGTGCTCTTTTCTCAAAAGCCGAGGGTGTTTAGTGTAAGGCGACCTAGCGTTTGCTTCCCAGTCCTAAATGGAGTTGAATCACATGCAGTTTTTGGTCCTTTGAGCAAGAGTTGTTTTCTGGTAAGGAAAGTCACTATTGCGCTCCCATTGACATACACAGTGCAAAGAGCACTTGCGTCTGTTCCCAGCAAGTACAGTGTATTGGACTGAAGAGGATCTACTGTTCTTGTCAGTTTCCTAAGCAGAATTGAACTAGATATGGGCCGAGTGCATAGGAAGCACAGTTCTTTTGTTCTGAGCAAGCTCACTGTTCGGAACCCATAGGACACATAGTAGAGAAGAAGAGTGCTCTTTTCTCAAAAGCAGAGTGTGTTTCTTGCAAGGCGAGCTAGCTTCTGTTTCCCAGTCTTAAATGAATTTGAATCACATGCAGTTTCTGGTCCTGCGAGTAGAGTTATTTTTTGGTAAGAAGAGTCACTATTGCGCTCCCATTGCCATACACAGTACAAATAACACTTGCGTCTGTTCCAATCAATTACAGTGTATTGGACTGAAGAGGAGCTACTGTTCTTGTTAGTTTCCTAAGCAGAGTTGAACTAGATATGGCCCATGTGAGTAGGAAGCACAGTTCTTTTGTACTCAGCAAGCTCACTGTTCTGGCCATACAGGAAAAACAGTAGAGTAGAAGAGTGCTCTTTCCTCAAAAACAGAGTGTGTTTTTTGTAAGGCGAGCTAGCCTTTGTTTCGCAGTCCTAAATGGAGTTGAATCACATGCAGTTTCCGTTCCTACGAGCAAGAGTTGTTTTCTGGTAAGGAAAGTCACTATTGCGCTCCCATTGACATACACAGTGCAAATAGCACTTGCGTCTGTTCCCAGCAAGTACAGTGTATTGGACTGAAGAGGAGATACTGTTCTTGTCAGTTTCCTGAGTAGAGTTGAACTAGATATGGCCCGTGTGTATAGGAAGCACAGTTCTTTTGTTCTGAGCAAGCTCACTGTTTGGACCCCATAGGAAATACAGTAGAGTAGAAGAGTGCTCTTTTCTCAAAAGCAGAGTGTGTTTCTTGTAAGGCGAGCTAGCGTTTGTTTCCCAGTCCTAAATGGAGTTGAATCACATGCAGTTTCTGGTCCTATGAGCAAGGGATGTTTTCTGGTAAGAAGAGTCACTATTGCTCTCCCATTGCCATACACAGTGCAAATAGCACTGGCGACTGTACACAGCATGTACAGTGTATTGGAATTAAGAGGATCTACTGTTCTTGTCAGTTTCCTAAGCAGAATTGAACTAGATATGGCCCGTGTGTGTAGGAAGCACAGTTCTTTTGTTCTGAGCAAGCTCACTGTTCTGGCCCTATAGGAAACACAGTAGAGTAGAAGAGTGCTCTTTTCTCAAAAGCCGAGTGTGTTTCTTGTAAGGCGAGCGAGCGTTTGTTTCGCAGTCCTAAATGGAGTTGAATCACATGCAGTTTCTGGTTCTACGAGCTAGAGTTTTTTCTGGTAATAAGAGTCACTATTGCGCTCCCATTGTCATACTCAGGGCAAATAGCACTGGCCTCTGTACCCAGCATGTACAGTGTATTGGACTGAAGAGGATCTACTGTTCTTGTCAGGTTCCTTAAGCAGAGTTGAACTAGATATGGCCCATGTGTGTAGGAGGCACATTTCTTTTGTACTCAGCAAGCTCACTGTTGTGGCCCTATAGGAAACACAGTAGAGTAGAAGAGTGCTCTTTCCTCAAAAGCAGAGTGTGTTTTTGTAAGGCGAGCTAGAGTTTGTTTCCCAGTCCTAAATGGAGTTGAATCACATGCAGTTTCCGTTCCTACGAGCAAGAGTTGTTTTCTGGTAAGGAAAGTCACTATTGCTCTCCCATTGGCATGCACAGTGCAAATAGCACTCGCGTCTGTTCCCAGCAAGTACAGTGTATTGGACTGATGAGGAGCTACTGTTCTTGTCAGTTTCCTAAACAAATATGAACTAGATATGGCCCGTGTGTGTAGGAAGCACAGTTCTTTTGTTCTGAGCAAGCTCACTGTTTGGATCCCCTAGGAAACAAAGTAGAGTAGAAGAGTGCTCTTTTCTCAAAAGCAGAGTGTGTTTCTTGTAAGGCGTGCTAGCGTTTGTTTCCCAATCCTAAATGGAGTTGAATCACATGCAGTTTCTGGTCCTACGAGCAAGAGATGTTTTCTTGTAAGAAGAGTCACTATTGTGCTCCCATTGCCGTACACAGTGCAAATAGCACTCGCGTCTGTTCCCAGTAAGTACAGTGTATTGGACTGAAGAGGAGCTACTGTTTTCGTCAGTTTACTAAGCAGAGTTGAACTAGATAAGGCCCGTGTGTGTAAGAAGCACAGTTCTTTTGTTCTGAGCAAGCTCACTGTTCGGACCCCATAGGAAACACAGTAGAGAGAAGAGTGCTCTTTTCTCAAAAGCAGAGTGTGTTTCTTGTAAGGCGAGCTAGCGTTTGTTTTCCAGTCCTAAATGGAGTTCAATCACATGCAGTTTCTGGTCATATGAGCAAGAGTTGTTTTCTGGTAAGAAGAGTCACTATTTCGCTCCCATTGTCACACACAGTGCAAATAGCACTGGTGTCTGTTCCCAGCATGTACAGTCTGTTGGACTGAAGAGGTTCTACTGTTCTTGTCAGTTTCCTAAGCAGAATTGAAGAAGATATGGCCCGTGTGTGTAGGAAGCACAGTTCTTTTGTTCTGAGCAAGCTCACATTTCGAACCCCATAGGAAACACAGTAGAGAGAAGAGTGCTCTTTTCTCAAAAGCAGAGTGTATTTCTTGTAAGGCGAGGTAGCGTTTGTTTCCCAGTCCTAAATGGAGTTGAAATACACATGCAGTTCCTGGTCCTACGAGCAAGAGTTGTTTTCTGGTTAGAAGTGTCACTATTGCGCTCCCTTTGAAATACACAATGCAAATAGCCCTCGCTTCTGTTCCCAGCAAGTACAGTGTATTGGAATGAAGAGGAGCTACTGTTCTTGTCAGTTTCCTAAGCATAGTTGAACTAGATATGGCCCGTGTGTGTAGGAAGCACAGTTCTTTTTTTCTGAGCAAGCGCACTGTTCGGACACCATAGGAAACACAGTAGAGTAGAAGAGTGCTCTTTCCTCAAAAGCAGAGTGTGTTTCTTGTAAGGCAAGCTGGCATTTGTTTCCCAGTCCTAAATGGAGTTGAATCACATGCAAGTTCTGGTCCTACAAGCAAGAGTTGTTTTCTGGTAAGTAGAGTCACTATTGCCCTCCCAATGTCATACACAGGGCAAATAGCACTGGTGTCAGTTCCCAGCATGTACAGTGTATTGGACTGAAGAGGAGCTACTGTTCTTGTCAGTTTCCTAAGCAGAATTGAACTAGATACGGCCATGTGTGTAGTAAGCACAGTTCTTTTCTTCTGAGCAAGCTCACTGTTCTGGCCCTATAGGAAACACAGTAGAGTAGAAGAGTGCTCTTTTCTCAAACGCAGAGTGTGTTTCTTATAAGGTGAGCTAGCGTTTGTTTCCCACCCCTAAATGGAGATTAATCACATGCAGTTTTTGGTCATACGAGCAAGAATTGTTTTCTGGTAAGGAAAGTCACTATTGCGCTCCCTTTGCCATTCACAGCACAAACAGCACTCATGTCTGTTCCCAGCAAGTACAGTGTATTGGACTGAAGAGGAGCTACTGTTCTTGTCAGTTTCCTAAGCAGAGTTGAACTAGATATGGCCCGTGTGTATAGGAAGCACAGCTCTTTTGTTCTGAGCAAGCTCACTGTGCGGACCCCATAGGAAACTCAGTGCTCTTTTCTCAAAAGCAGAGTGTGTTTCTTGTAAGGCTAGATAGCGTTTGCTTCCCAGACCTAAATGGAGTTGAATCACATGCAGTTTCTGGTCCTACAAGCAAGAGTGGTTTTCTGGTAAGAAGAGTCACTATTGCGCTCGCATTGTCATACACAGGGCAAATAGCACTGGCGTCTCTTCCCAGCATGTACAGTCTATTGGACTGAGGAGGATCTACTGTTCTTGTCAGTTTCCTATGCAGAGTTGAACTAGATATAGCCCGTGTGTGTAGGAAGCACAGTTCTTTTGTTCTGAGCAAGCTCACTGTTCTGGCCCTATAGGAAACACAGTAGAGTAGCAGAGTGCTCTTTTCTCAAAAGCAGAGTGTGTTTCTTGTAAGGCGAGCTAGTGTTTGTTTCCAAGTACTAAATGGAGTTGAAACACATGCAGTTTCTGTTCTTACGAGCAAGAGATGTTTTCTGGTAAGAAGAGTCACTATTGTGCTCCCATTGTCATATACAGGGCAAATAGCACTGGCTTCTTTTCCCAGCATGTACAGTGTATTGCACTGAAGAGGATCTACTGTTCTTGTCAGTTTCCCAAGCAGAATTGAACTAGATATGGCCATGTGTGCAGGAAGTACATTTCTTTTGTTCTGAGCAAGCTCACTGTTCGGACCCCATAGGAAATACAGTAGAGTAGAAGAGTGCTCTTTTCTCAAAAGCAGAGTGTGTTTCTTGTAAGTCGAACTAGTGTTTTTTTTTTCCCAGTCCTAAATGGAGTTGAATCAAATGCAGTTACTGGTCCTAAGAGCAAGAGTTGTTTTCTGGTAAGAAGAGTCACTATTGTGCTCCCATTGCCGTACACAGTGCAAATTGCACTCGCATCTGTTCCCAGCAAGTACAGTGTATTAGACTGAAGATGAGCTACTGTTCTCGTCAGTTTCCTAATCAGAGTTGAACTAGATATGGCCCGTGTGTGTAGGAAGCACAGATCTTTTGTTCTGAGCAAGCTCTCTGTTCTGACCCTATAGGAAACACATTAGAGTAGAAGAGTGCTCTTTTCTAAAAAGCACAGTGTGTTTCTTGTAAGGCAAGCTAGCGTTTGTTTCCCAGTCCTAAATGGAGTTGAATCACATGCAGTTTTTGGTCCTATGCGCAAGAGCTGTTTTCGGGTAAGGAAAGTCACTCTTGCGCTCCCATTGACATACACAGTGCAAATAGCACTTGCGTCTATTCCCAGCAAGTACAGTGTATTGGACTGAAGAGGAGCTACTGTTCTTGTCAGTTTCCTAAGCAGAACTGAACTGGATATAGCCATTTGTGTAGGAAGTACAGTTCTTTTGTTCTGAGCAAGCTCTCTGTACTGGCCCTATAGGAAACACAGTAGAGTAGAAGACAGCTCTTTTCTCAAAAGCAGAGTGTGTTTCTTGTAAGGCGAGCTAGCGTTTGTTTCCCAGTCGTAAATGGAGTTGAATCACATGCAGTTTTTGGTCCTACGAGCAAGAGTTGTTTTCTGGTAAGGAAAGTCACAATTGTGCTCCCATTGACATACACAGTGCAAATAGCACTTGCGTCTGTTCCCAGCAAGTACAGTGTATTGGACTGAAGCGGAGCTACTGTTCTTGTCAGTTTCCTAAGCAGAGTTGAACTAGATATGGCTCGTGTGCGTAGGAAGCACAGTTCTTTTGTTCTGAGCAAGCTCACTGTTCGGAACCCATAGGACACATAGTAGAGAACAAGAGTGCTCTTTTCTCAAAAGCAGAGTGTGTTTCTTGTAAGGCTGGCTATTGTTTGTTTCCCAGTCAGAAACGGAGTTGAATCTCATGCAGTTTCTGGTCCTACGAGCATGAGTTGTTTTCTGGTAAGGAAAGTCACTATTGTGCTACTTTTGCCATACACAGTGCAAATACACTAGCGTCTGTTCCCAGAATGTACAGTGTATTGGACTGAAGAGGATCTACTGTTCTTCTCAGTTTCCTAAGCAGAGTTGAACTAGATATGGCCCGTGTGTGTAGGAAGCACAGTTCTTTTGTTTCAGCAAGCTCACTGTTCGGACCCACTGTTCGGACCACATAGAAAACACAGTAGAGTAGTAGAGTGCTCTTTTCTCAAAAGCAGAGTGTGTTTCTTGTAAGGCGAGCTAGCGTTTGTTTCCCAATCCTAAATGGCGTTGAATCACATGCAGATTCTGGTCCTACGAGCAAGAGTTATTTTCTGGTAAGAAGAGTCACTATAGTGCTCCCATTGCCATACATAGTGCAAATAGCCCTCGCGTCTGTTCCCAGCAAGTACAGTGTATTTGACTGAAGAGGAGCTAATGTTTTTGTCAGTTTCCTAAGCAGAGTTGAACTAGATATGGCCCATGTGTGTAGGAAGCACAGTTCTTTTGTACTCAGCAAGCTCACTGTTCTGGCCCTATAGGACACAGTAGAGTAGAAGAGTGCTCTTTCCTCAAAAGCAGAGTGTGTTTTTTGTAAGGCGTGCTAGCATTTGTTTCCCAGTCCTAAATGGAGTTGAATCACATGCAGTTTCTGTTCCTACGAGCAAGAGTTGTTTCTGGTAAGAAGAGTCACTATTGTGCTCCCATTGCTGTACACAGTGCAAACAGCACTCGCATCTGTTCCCAGCAAGTACAGTGTATTGGACTGAAGAGGGGCTACTGTTCTCGTCAGTTTCCTAAGCAGAGTTGAACTAGATATGGCCCGTGTGTAGGAAGCACAGTTCTTTTGTTCTAAGCAAGCTAACTGTTCTGGCCCTATAGGAAACACAGTAGAGTAGAAGTGTGCCCTTTTCTCAAAAGCAGAGCTTGTTTCTTGTAAGGCAAGCTAGCGTTTGTTTCCCAGTCCTAAGTGGAGTTGAATCACATGCAGTTTCTGGTCCTACGAGCAAGAGTTGTTTTCTGGTAAAAATAGTCACTATTGCGCTCCCAATGCCGAACACAGTGCAAATAGCACTCGCGTCTATTCCAGCAAGTACTGTGTATTGGACTGAAGGGGATCTACTGTTCTTGTCAGTTTCCTAAGCAGAATTGAACTAGATATGGCCCGTGTGTATGGGAAGCGCAGTTCTTTTGTTCTGAGCATGCTCACTGTTCGGACCCCATAGGAAACACAGTACAGTAGAAGAGTGCTCTTTTCTCAAAGCAGAGTGTGTTTCTTGTAAGGCGAGCTGGCGTTTGCTTCCAGTCCTAAATGGATTTGAATCACATGCAGTTTCTGGTCCTAGAAGCAAGAGTTTTTTCTGGTAAGAAAAGTCACTATTGGGCTCCCATTGTCATATAAAGTGCAAATAGCACTGGCGTCTGTTCCAGCAAGTACAGTGTATTGGACTGAAGAGGAGCTACTGTTCTTGTCAGTTTCCTAAGCAGAGTTGAACTAGATATGGCCCGTGTGTATAGGAAGCACAGGTCTTTTGTTCTGAGCAAGCTCACTGTGCGGACCCCATAGGAAACTCAGTGCTCTTTTCTCAAAAGCAGAGTGTGTTTCTTGTAAGGCTAGATAGCATTTGCTTCCCAGACCTAATGGAGTTGAATCACATGCAGTTTCTGGTCTACAAGCAAGAGTGGTTTTCTGGTAAGAAGAGTCACTATTGCGCTCGCATTGTCATACACAGGGCAAATAGCACTGGTGTCTCTTCCCAGCATGTACAGTCTATTGGACTGAGGAGGATCTACTGTTCTTGTCAGTTTCCTATGCAGAGTTGAACTAGATATAGCCCGTGTGTGTAGGAAGCACAGTTCTTTTGTTCTGAGCAAGCTCACTGTTCTGGCCCTGTAGGAAACACAGTAGAGTAGCAGAGTGCTCTTTCTCAAAAGCAGAGTGTGTTTCTTGTAAGGCAAGCTAGTGTTTGTTTCCAAGTAATAATGGAGTTGAAACACATGCAGTTTCTGTTCCTACGAGCAAGAGATGTTTTCTGGTAAGAAGAGTCACTATTGTGCTCCCATTGTCATACACAGGGCAAACAGCACTAGCTTCTTTTCCAGCATGTACAGTGTATTGCACTGAAGAGGATCTACTGTTCTTGTCAGTTTCCCAAGCAGAATTGAACTAGATATGGCCATGTGTGCAGGAAGTACATTTCTTTTGTTCTGAGCAAGCTCACTGTTCGGACCCCATAGTAAATACAGTAGAGTAGAAGAGTGCTCTTTTCTCAAAAGCAGAGTGTGTTTCTTGTAAGTCGAGCTAGTGTTTTTTTTCCCAGTCCTAAATGGAGTTGAATCAAATGCAGTTACTGGTCCTAAGAGCAAGAGTTGTTTTCTGGTAAGAAGAGTCACTGTTGTGCTCCCATTGCCGTACACAGTGCAAATTGCACTCGCATCTGTTCCCAGCAAGTACAGTGTATTGGACTGAAGATGAGCTACTGTTCTCGTCAGTTTCCTAATCAGAGTTGAACTAGATATGGCCCGTGTGTGTAGGAAGCACAGATCTTTTGTTCTGAGCAAGCTCTCTGTTCTGACACTATAGGAACACAGTAGAGTAGAAGAGTGCTCTTTTCTAAAAAGCACAGTGTGTTTCTTTTAGGCAAGCTAGCATTTGTTTCACAGTCCTAAATGGAGTTGAATCACATGCAGTTTTTGGTCCTACGCGCAAGAGCTGTTTTCTGGTAAGGAAAGTCACTATTGCGCTCCCATTGCCAAACACAGTGCAAATAGCACTCGCATCTGTTCCCAGCAAGTACAGTGTATTGGACTGAAGAGGAGCTACTGTTCTTGTCAGTTTCCTAAGCAGAACTGAACTGGATATAGCCATTTGTGTAGGAAGTACAGTTCTTTGTTCTGAGCAAGCTCACTGTACTGGCCCTATAGCAAACACAGTAGAGTAGAAGACAGCTCTTTTCTCAAAAGCAGAGTGTGTTTCTTGTAAGGCGAGCTAGCGTTTGTTTCCCAGTCGTAAATGGAGTTGAATCACATGCAGTTTTTGGTCCTACGAGCAAGAGTTGTTTTCTGGTAAGGAAAGTCACAATTGTGCTCCCATTGACATACACAGTGCAAATAGCACTTGCGTCTGTTCCAGCAAGTACAGTGTATTGGACTGAAGCGGAGCTACTGTTCTTGTCAGTTTCCTAAGCAGAGTTGAACTAGATATGGCTCATGTGCGTAGGAAGCACAGTTCTTTTGTTCTGAGCAAGCTCACTGTTCGGAACCCATAGGACACATAGTAGAGAACAAGAGTGCTCTTTTCTCAAAAGCAGAGTGTGTTTCTTGTAAGGCTGGCTATTGTTTGTTTCCCAGTCAGAAACGGAGTTGAATCTCATGCAGTTTCTGGTCCTACGAGCATGAGTTGTTTTCTGGTAAGGAAAGTCACTATTGTGCTACTTTTGCCATACACAGTGCAAATACACTAGCGTCTGTTCCAGAATGTACAGTGTATTGGACTGAAGAGGATCTACTGTTCTTCTCAGTTTCCTAAGCAGAGTTGAACTAGATATGGCCCGTGTGTGTAGGAAGCACAGTTCTTTTGTTTCAGCAAGCTCACTGTTCGGACCACATAGAAAACACAGTAGAGTAGTAGAGTGCTCTTTTCTCAAAAGCAGAGTGTGTTTCTTGTAAGGCGAGCTAGCGTTTGTTTCCCAATCCTAAATGGCGTTGAATCACATGCAGATTCTGGTCCTACGAGCAAGAGTTATTTTCTGGTAAGAAGAGTCACTATAGTGCTCCCATTGCCATACATAGTGCAAATAGCCCTCGCGTCTGTTCCCAGCAAGTACAGTGTATTTGACTGAAGAGGAGCTAATGTTTTTTGTCAGTTTCCTAAGCAGAGTTGAACTAGATATGGCCCATGTGTGTAGGAAGCACAGTTCTTTTGTACTCAGCAAGCTCACTGTTCTGGCCCTATAGGACACAGTAGAGTAGAAGAGTGCTCTTTCCTCAAAAGCAGAGTGTGTTTTTTGTAAGGCAAGCTAGCGTTTGTTTCCCAGTCCTAAATGGAGTTGAATCACATGCAGTTTCAGGTCCTACGAGCAAGAGTTGTTTTTTGGTAAGGAAAGTCACTATTGCGCTCCCATTGCCATACATAGTGCAAATAGCACTCGCGTCTGTTCCCAGCAAGTACAGTGTATTGGACTGAAGAGGAGCTACTGTTCTTGTCAGTTTCCTAAGCAGAGTTGAACTAGATATGGCCCATGTGTGTAGGAAGCACAGTTCTTTGTTCTGAGCAATCTCACTGTTCTGGCCCTGTAGGAAACACAGTAGAGTAGAAGAGTGCTCTTTCCTCAAAAGCAGAGTGTGTTTCTTGTAAGGCGAGCTAGCGTTTGTTTCCCATACTAAATGGAGTTGAATCACATGCAGTTTCAGTTCCTACGAGCAAGAGTTGTTTTCTGGTAAGGAAAGTCACTATTGTGCTCCAATTGCCATACACAGAGCAAATAGCACTCGCGTCTGTTCCCAGCAAGTACAGTGTATTGGACTGAAGAGGAGCTACTGTTCTTGTCAGTTCCTAAGCAGAATTGAACTGGATATAGCAATTGTGTAGGAAGAACAGTTCTTTTGTTCTGAGCAAGCTCACTGTACTGGCCCTATAGGAAACACAGTAGAGTAGAAGACAGCTCTTTTCTCAAAAGCAGAGTGTGTTTCTTGTAAGGCGAGCTAGCGTTTGTTTCCCAGTCCTAAATGGAGTTGAATCACATGCAGTTTTTGGTCCTACGAGGAAGAGTTGTTTTCTGGTAAGGAAAGTCACTATTGCGCTCCCATTGCCATACACAGTGCAAATAGCACTTGCGTCTGTTCCCAGCAAGTACAGTGTATTGGACTGAAGAGGAGCTACTCTTCTTGACAGTTTCCTAAGCAGAGTTGAACTAGATATGGCCCGTGTGCGTAGGAAGCACAGTTCTTTTGTTATGAGCAAGCTCACTGTTCGGAACCCTTAGGACACATAGTAGAGAAGAAGAGTGCTCTTTTCTCAAAAGCAGAGTGTGTTTCTTGTAAGGCTGGCTATTGTTTGTTTCCCAGTCAGAAACGGAGTTGAATCTCATGCAGTTTCTGGTCCTACGAGCAAGAGTTGTATTCTGGTAAGGAAAGTCACTATTGGGCTCCCATTGTCATACAGAGGGCAAAGAGCACTGGCATTTGTTCCCAGCATGTACAGTGTATTGGACTGAAGAGGATCTACTGTTCTTGTCAGGTTCCTAAGCAGAGTTGAACAAGATATGGACCGTGTGTGTATGAAGCACATTTCTTCTGTTCTGAGCAAGCTCACTGTTCTGGCCCTATAGGAAACACAGTAGAGAAGAAGAGTACTCTTTTCTCAAAACAGAGTGTGTTTCTTGTAAGGCGAGCTAGCGTTTGTTTCCCTGTCCTAAATGGATTTGAATCACATGCAGTTTCTGGTCCTACGAGCAAGAGTTTTTTCTGGTAAGAAGAGTCACTATTGCGCTCCCATTGTCATACACAGGGCAAATAGCACTGGCATTTGTTCCCAGCATTTACAGTGTATTGGACTGAAGAGGATCTACTGTTCTTGTCAGTTTCCTAAGCAGAATTGAACTAGATGTGGCCCGTGTGTGTAGGAAGCACAGTTCTTTTGTTCTGAGCAAGCTCACTGTTTGTACCCCATAGGAAACACAGTAGAGTAGATGTGTGCCCTATTCTCAAAAGCAGAGTGTGTTTATTGTAAGGCGAGCTAGCGTTTGCTTCCCAGTCCTAAATGGATTTGAATCACATGCAGTTTCTGGTCCTACAAGCAAAAGTTTTTTCTGGTAAGAAAAGTGACTATTGCGCTCCCATTGTCAAACACAGTGCTAATAGCACTTGTGTCTGTTCCCAGCAAGTATAGTGTATTGGACTGAAGAGGAGCTACTGTTCTTGTCAGTTTCCTAATCAGAGTTGAACTAGATATGACCCGTGTGTGTAGGAAGCACATTTCATTTGTTCTGAGCAAGCTCACTGTTTGGACCCCATAGGAAACACAGTAGAGTAGGTGTGTGCACTATTCTCAAAAGCAGAGTGTGTTTCTTGTAAGGCGAGCTGGCATTTGTTTCCCAATTTTAAATGGAGTTGAATCACATGCAGTTTCTGGTCCTATGAGCAAGAGTTGTTTTCTGGTAAGAAGCGTCACTATTGTGCTCCCATTGCCATACACAGTACAAATAGCACTCGCGTCTGTTTCCAGCAAGGAGAGTATATTGGTCTGAAGAGGAGCTACTGTTCTTGTCAGTTTTCTAAGCAGAGTTGAACTAGATATGACCCATGTGTAGGAAGCACAGTTCTTTTGTTCTGAGCAAACTCACTGTTTGGAACCCACAGGAAACACAGTAGAGGAGATGTGTGCCCTATTCTCAAAAGCAGAGTGTGTTTCTTGTAAGGCGAGCTGGCGTTTGTTTCCCAGTCCTAAATGGAGTTGAATCACATGCAGTTTCTGGTCCTACGTGCATGAGTTGTTTTCTGGTAAGAAGAGTCACTATTGCGCTCCCATTGCCATACACAGTACAAATAGCACTCGCGTATGTTTCCAGCAAGTACAGTTTATTGGTCTGAAGAGGAGCTACAGTTCTTGTCAGTTTCCTAAGCAGAGTTGAACTAGATATGGCCCGTCTGTGTAGGAAGCACAGTTCTTTTGTTCTCAGCAAGCTCACTGTTCGGACCACATAGAAAACACAGTAGAGTAGTAGAGTGCTCTTTTCTCAAAAGCAGAGTGTGTTTCTTGTAAGGCGAGCTAGCGTTTGTTTCCCAGTCCTAAATGGAGTTGAATCACATGCAGATTCTGGTTATACGAGCAAGAGTTGTTTTCTGGTAAGAAGAGTCACTATAGTGCTCCCATTGCCATACAAAGTGCAAATAGCCCTCGCGTCTGTTCCCAGCAAGTACAGTGTATTTGACTGAAGAGGAGCTACTGTTTTTGTCAGTTTCCTAAGCAGAGTTGAACTAGATATGGCCCATGTGTGTAGGAAGCACAGTTCTTTTGTACCCAGCAAGCTCACTGTTCTGGCCCTATAGGAAACACAGTAGAGTAGAAGAGTGCTCTTTCCTCAAAAGCAGAGTGTGTTTTTTGTAAGGCGAGCTAGCGTTTGTTTTCCAGTCCTAAATGGAGTTGAATCACATGCAGTTTCTGGTCCTACGAGCAAGAGTTGTTTTCTGGTAAGAAGATTCACTATTGCACTCCCTTTGCCATACAGATTGCAAATAGCCATCGCGTCTGTTCCCAGCAATTACAGTGTATTGGACTGAAGAGGAGCTACTGTTCTTGTCAGTTTCCTAACCAGAGTTGAACTAGATATGGCCCGTGTGTGTAGGAAGCTCACTTCTTTTGTTCTGACCAAGCTCACTTTTGAACCCCACAGGAAACACAGTAGAGTAGAAGAGTGCTCTTTTCTCAAAAGCAGAGTGTGTTTCTTGTAAGGCGAGCTAGCATATGTTTCCCAGTCCTAAATGGAGTTGAAATACACATGCAGTTTCTGGTCCTACAAGCAAGAGTTGTTTTCTGGTAAGAAGAGTCACTATTGCGCTCCCATTGTCATACACAGCGCAAATAGCACTGGCTTCTGTTCCCAGCATGTACAATTTATTGGATGAAGAGGATCTAATGTTCTTGTCAGGTTCCTAAGCAGAGTTGAGCTAGATATGGCCCATATGTGTAGGAAGCACAGTTCTTTTGTACTCAGCAAGCTCACTGTTTTGGCCCTATAGGAAACACAGTAGAGTAGAAGAGTGCTCTTTCCTCAAAAACAGGGTGTTTCTTGAAAGGCGAGCTAGCGTTTGTTTCCCAGTCCTAAATGGAGTTGAATCACATGCAGTTTCAGTTCCTAAGAACAAAAGTTGTTTTCTGGTAAGGAAAGTCACTATTGCGCTCCCATTGCCATACACAGTGCAAATAGCACTCGCGTCTGTTCCCAGCAAGTACAGTGTTTTGGACTGAAGAGGAGCTACTGATCTTCTCAGTTTCCTAAGCAGAGTTGAACTAAATATGACCCGTGTGTGTAGGAAGCACAGTTCTTTTGTTCTGAGCAAGCTCACTGTTCGGACCCCATAGGAAACACAGTAGAGAAGATGTGGGCCCTATTCTCAAAAGCAGAGTGTGTTTCTTGTAAGGCGAGCTAGCCTTTGTTTCCCAATCCTAAATGGAATTGAATCACATGCAGTTTCTGGTCCTACGAGCAAGAGTTGATTTGTGGTAAGAAGAGTCACTATTGCGCTCCCATTGTCATACACAGGGCAAATAGCACTGGCGTCTGTTTCCAGTAAGTACAGTGTATTGGACTGAAGAGGATCTACTGTTCTTGTCAGTTTCCTAAGGAGAATTGAACTAGATATGGCCCGTGTGTGTAGGAAGCACAGTTCTTTTGTTCTGAGCAAGCTCACTGTTCTGGCCCTATAGGAAACACAGTAGAGTAGAAAAGGGCTCTTTTCTCAAAAGCAGAGTGTGTTTCTTCTAAGGGAGCTAGCGTTTGTTTCTCAGTCCTAAATGGAGTTGAATCAAATGCAGTTTTTGGTCCTACGAGCAAGAGTTGTTTTCTGGTAAGAAGAGTCAGTATTGCGCTCCCATTGCCATACACAGTACATATAGCACTCGCGTTTGTTTAACGCACATACAGTGTATTGGTCTGAAGAGGAGCTACGGTTCTTGTCAGTTTCCTAAGCAGAGTTGAACTAGTTATGGCCCGTGTGTGTAGGAAGCACACTTCTTTTGTTCTGACCAAGCTCACTTTTGACCCCACAGGAAACACAGTAGAGTAGAAGAGTGCTCTTTTCTCAAAAGCAGAGTGTGTTTCTTGTAAGGCGAGCTAGTGTTTGTTTCCAAGTTCTAAATGGAGTTGAATCACATGCAGTTTTTGGTCCTACACGCAAGAGTTGTTTTCTGGTAAGGAAAGTCACTATTGCGCTCCCATTGCCATACACAGTGCAAATAGCACTCGCATCTGTTCCCAGCAAGTACAGTGTATTGGGCTGAAGAGGAGCTACTGTTCTTGTCATTTTCCTAAGCAGAGTGGAACTAGATATGGCCCGTGTGTGTAGGAAGCACAGTTCTTTTGTTCTCAGCAAGCTCACTGTTCTGGCCCTATTGGAAACACAGTAGCGTAGAAGAGGGCTCTTTCCTCAAAAGCAGAGTGTGTTTCTTGTAAGGCGAGCTAGAGTTTGTTTCCCAGTCCTAAATGGAGTTGAATCACATGCAGTTTCAGGTCCTACGAGCAAGAGTTGTTTTCTGGTATGGAAAGTCACTTTTGAGCTCCCATTGCCATACACAGTGCAAATAGCACTGGTGTCTGTTCCCAGCAAGTACAGTGTATTGAACTGAAGAGGAGCTACTGTTCTTGTCAGTTTCCTAAGCAGAGTTGAACTAGATATGACCTGTGTGTGTAGGAAGCACAGTTCTTTTGTTCTGAGCATGCTCACTGTTTGAACCCCATAGGAAACACAGTAGAGAAGATGTGTGCCCTATTCTCAAAAGCAGAGTGTGTTTCTTGTAAGGCGAGCTAGCGTTTGTTTCCCAGTCCTAAATGGAGTTGAATCACATGCAGTTTCTGGTCCTACAAGCAAGAGTTGTTTTCTGGTAAGAAGAGTCACTATTGTGCTCCCATTTTCATACACAGCGCAAATAGCACTGGCTTCTGTTCCCAGCATGTACAGTGTATTGGACTGAAGAGGATCTCCTGTTCTTGTCAGGTTCAAAGCAGTGTTGAGCTAGATATGGCCCATGTGTGTAGGAAGCACAGTTCTTTTGTACTCAGCAAGATCACTGTTCTGGCCCTATAGGAAACACAGTAGAGTAGAAGTGTGCTCTTTCCTCACAAGCAGAGTGTGTTTCTTGTAAGGAGAGCTAGCGTTTGTTTCCCAGTCCTAAATGGAGTTGAATCACATGCAGTTTCAGGTCCTACGAGCAAGAGTTGTTTTCTGGTAAGGAAAGTCACTATTGTGCTCCCATTGCCATACACAGTGCAAATAGCTCTCGCGTCTGTTCCCAGCAAGTACAGTGTATTGGACTGAAGAGGAGCTACTGTTCTTGTCAGTTTCCTAAGCAGAGTTGAACTAAATATGACCCGTGTGTGTAGGAAGCACAGTTCTTTTGTTCTGAGCAAGCTCACTGTTTGGACCCCATAGGAAACACAGTAGAGTAGATGTGTGCCCTATTCTCAAAAGCAGAGTGTGTTTTTTGTAAGGCCAGCTAGTGTTTGTTTCCCAATCCTAAATGGAGTTGAATCACATGCAGTTTCTGTTCCTACGGGCAAGAGTTGTTTTGTGGTAAGAAGAGTCACTATTGTGCTCCCATTGTCTTACACAGGGTAAATGGCACTGGCGTCTGTTCCCAGTAAGCACAGTGTATTGGACTGAAGAGGATCTACTGTTCTTGTCAGTTTCCTAAGGAGAATTGAACTAGATATGGCCCGTGTGTGTAGGAAGCACAGTTCTTTTGTTCTGAGCAAGCTCACTGTTCTGGCCCTATAGGAAACACAGTAGAGTAGAAAAGGGCTCTTTTCTCAAAAGCAGAGTGTGTTTCTTCTAATTCGAACTAGCGTTTGTTTCCCAGTCCTAAATGGAGTTGAAATACACATGCAGTTTCTGGTCCTACAAGCAAGAGTTGCTTTCTGGTAAGAAGAGTCACTAGTGCGCTCCCTTTGCTATACACAGTGCAAATAGCACTCGTGTCTGTTCCCAACAAGTACAGTGTATTGGACTGAAGAGGAGCTACTGTTCTTGTCAGTTTCCTAAGCAGAGTTGAACTAGATATGGCCCGTGTGTGTAGGAAGCACAGTTCTTTCGTTCTCAGCAAGCTCACTGTTCGGACACCATAGAAAACACAGTAGAGTAAAAGAGTGCTCTTTTCTCAAAAGCACAGTGTGTTTCTTGTAGGGCGAGCTAACGTTTGTTTCCCAGTCCGAAATGGAATTTAATCACATGCAGTTTCTGGTCCTACGAGCAAGAGTTTTTTCTGGTAATAAGAGTAACTATTGCGCTCCCATTGTCATACAGAGGGCAAATAGCCCAGGGGTCTGTTCCCAGCATGTACAGTGTATTGGACTCAAGAGGATCTACTGTTCTTGTCAGGATCCTAAGAAGAGTTGAATTAGATATGACGCGAGTGTGTAGGAAGCACAGTTTTTTTGTTCTCAGCAACCTCACAGTTCGGACCCCATAGAAATCACAGTAGAGTTGAAGAGTGTTCTTTTACTCAAGAAGAAGAGTGTGTTTCTTGTAAGGTGAGCTAGCGTTTGTTTCCCAGTCCAAAATGGAGTTGAATGACATTCACTTTCTGGTCCTACGAACAAGAGTTGTTTTCTGGTAAGAAGAGTAACTATTGCGCTCCCATTGCTGTACACAGTGCAAATAGCACTCGCGTATGTACCCAGCAAGTACAGTGTATTGGACTGAAGAGGAGCTACTGTTCTCGTCAGTTTCCTAAGCAGAGTTGAACTAGATATCGCCCGTGTGTGTAGGAAGCACAGTTCTTTTGTACTCAGCAAGCTCACTTTTGTGCCCTATAGGAAACACAGTAGAGTAGAAGAGTGCTCTTTTCTCAAAAGCAGAGTGTGTTTCTTGTAAGGCGAGCTAGCGTTTGTTTCCCAGTCCTAAATGGAGTTGAATCACATGCAGTTTCTGGTCCTAAAAGCAAGAGTTGTTTTCTGGTAAGAAGAGTCACTCTTGCGCTCCCATTGTCATACACAGTGCAAAAAGCACTGGCTTCTGTTCCCAGCAAGTACAGTGTATTAGACTGAAGAGGATCTACTGTTCTTGTCAGTTTCCTAAGCAAAATTGAACTGGATATGGCCATGTGTAGGAAGCACAGTTCTTTTGTTCTGAGCAAGCTCACTGTTCTGGCGCTATAGGAAACACAGTAGAGTAGAAGAGTGCTGTTTTCTCAAATCAGAGTGTGTTTCTTGTAAGGCGAGCTAGTGTTTGTTTCCAAGGTCTAAATGGAGTTGAATCACATGCAGTTTTTGGTCCTACACGCAAGAGTTGTTTTCTGGTAAGGAAAGTCACTATTGCGCTCCCATTGCCATACACAGTGCAAATAGCCCTCACATCTGTTCCCAGCAAGTACAGTGTATTGGGCTGAAGAGGAGCTAATGTTCTTGTCATTTTCCTAAGCAGAGTTGAATTAGATATGGCGCGAGTGTGTAGGAAGCACAGTTCTTTTGTTCTCAGCAAGCTCACTGTTCTGGCCCTACAAGAAACACAGTAGAGTAGAAGAGTGCTCTTTTCTCAAAAGCAGAGTGTGTTTCTAGTAAGGCGAGCTAGTGTTTGTTTCCCAGTCCTAAATGGAGTTGAATCACATGCAGTTTCTGGTCCTAAGAGCAAGAGTTGTTTTCTGGTAAGAAGAGTCACTATTGTGCTCCCATTGCTGTTCACAGTGCAAATAGCACTCGCGTCTGTTCCCAGCAAGTACAGTGTATTGGACTGAAGAGGAGCTACTGTTCTTGTTAGTTTCCTAAGCAGAGTTGAACTAGATATGGCCCGTGTGTGTAGGATGCACAGTTCTTTTGTTCTGAGCAAGCTCAATGTTCTGGTGCTATAGGAAACACAGTAGAGTAGAAGATTGCTGTTTTCTCAAAAGCAGAGTGTGTTTCTTTTAAGGCGAGCTAGCGTTTATTTCCAAGTCCTAAATGGAGTTGAATCACATGCAGTTTCTGGTCCTACACGCAAGAGTTGTTTTCTGGTAAGGAAAGTCACCATTGCGCTCCCATTGCTATACACAGTGCAAATAGCACTGGCATCTGTTCCCAGCAAGTACAGTGTATTGGACTGAAGAGGAGCTACTGTTCATGTCATTTTCCTAAGCAGAGTTGAATTAGATATGGCGTGAGTGTGTAGGAAGCACAGTTCTTTTGTTCTCAGCAATCTCACTGTTCGGACCCCATAGAAAACACAGTAGAGTAGAAGAATGCTCTTTAATCAAAAAGAAGACTGTGTTTCTTGTAAGGCGAGCTAGTGTTTCTTTCCCAGTCCTAAATGGAGTTGAATCACATACAGGTTTTGGTCCTACGAGCAAGAGCTGTTTTTTGGTAAGGAAAGTCACTATTGCGCTCCATTTCCATACACAGTGCAAATAGCACTCGCGTCTGTTCTAAGCAAGTACAGTGTATTGGACTGAAGAGGAGCTACTGTTCTCGTCAGTTTCCAAAGCAGAGTTGAACAAGATATGGCCCGTGTGTGTAGGAAGCACAGTTCTTTTGTTCTGAGAAAGCTCACTGTACTGGCCCTATAGGAAACACTGTAGAGTAGAAGAGTGCTCTTTTCTAAAAAACTGAGTGTGTTTCATGTCAGGCGAGCTAGCGTTTGTTTCCCAGTCCAAAATGGAGCTGAATCACATGCAGTTTCTGGTCCTAGGAGCAAGAGTTGTTTTCTGGTAAGAAGAGTCACTATTGTGCTCCCATTGCCGTACACAGTGCAAATGGCACTCGCGTCTGTTCCCACCAAGTACAGTGTATTGGACTGAAGAGGAGCTACTCTTCTTGTCAGTTTCCTAAGCAGAGTTGAACTAGATATTGCCCGTGTGTGTAGAAAGCACAGTTCTTTAGTTCTGAGCAAGCTCACTGTTATGGCCCTATATTAAACACAGTATAGTAGAAGAGTGCTCTTTTCTCAAAAGCAGAAAGTGTTTCTTGTAAGGCAAGCTAGTGTTTGTTTCCCAGTTCTAAATGGAGTAAATCACATGCAGTTTCTGGTCCTACGAGCAAGAGTTGTTTTCTGGTAAGAAGAGTCACTATTGCGCTCCCATTGCAGTACACAGTGCAAATAGCCTTCGCGTCTGTTCCCAGCAAGTACAGTGTATTGGACTGAAGAGGAGCTACTGTTCTTGTGAGTTTCCTAAGCAGAGTTGTACTACATATGGCCCGTGTGTAGGAAGCACAGTTCTTTTTTTCTCAGCAAGCTCACTGTTCGGACCCCATATGAAACACAGTAGAGTAGAAGAGTGCTCTTTTCTCAAAAGCAGAGTGTGTTTCTTGTAAGGCAAGCTAGGGTTTGTTTCCCAGTCCTAAATGGAGTTGAATCAAATGCAGTTTTTGGTCTTACGAGCAAGAGTTGTTTTCTGGTAAGAAGAGTCACTATTGCACTCCAATTGCCTTACACAGTGCAAATAGCACTCGCGTCTGTTCCCAGCAAGTACAGTGTATTGGACTGAAGAGGAGCTACTGTTCTTGTCAGTTTCCTATGCAGAATTGAACTAGATATGGCCCGTGTCTAGGAAGCACAGTTCTTTTGTTCTGAGCAAGCTCACTGTTCTGGCCCTACAGGAAACACAGTAGAGTAGAAGAGTGCTCTTTTCTCAAAAGCAGAGTGTGTTTCTTGTAAGGCTAGCTAGCGTTTGCTTCCCAGTCCTAAATGGAGTTGAATCCCATGAAGTTTCTGGTCCTACGAGCAAGAGTTGTTTTCTGGTAAGAAGAGTCACTATTGGGCTTCCATTGTCATACACAGGGCAAATAGCACTGGCGTCTGTTCCCAGCATGTACATTGTATTAGACTGAAGAGGATCTACTGTTCTTGTCAGGTTCCTAAGCAGAGTTGAACTAGATATGACCCGTGTGTGTAGTAAGCACAGTTCTTTTTTTCTGAGCAAGCTCTCTGTTTTGGCCCTACAGGAAACACAGTTGAATAAAAGAGTGCTCTTTTCTGAAAAGCAGAGTGTGTTTCTTGTAAGGCTAGCTAGCGTTTGTTTCCCAGTGCTAAATGGAGTTGATTCCCATGCAGTTTCTGGTCCTACGAGCAAGAGTTGTTTTCTGGTAAGAAGAGTCGCTATTGCGCTCCCATATTCATACACAGTGCAAATAGCACTGGCGTCTGTTCCCAGCAAGTACAGTGTATTGGACTGAAGAGGATCTACTGTTCCTGTCAGTTTCCTAAGCAGAGTTGAAATAGATATGGCCCGTGTGTTTAGGAAGCACAGTTCTTTTGTTCTGAGGAAGCTCACTGTTCGAACCCCATAGGAAACACAGTAGAGTAGATGTGTGCCCTATTTTCAAAAGCAGAGCGTGTTTCTTGTAAGGCGAGCTAGCGTTTGTTTCCCATCCCTAAGTGGATTGAATCAAATGCAGTTTCAGGTCCTAAGAGCAAGAGTTGTTTTCTGGTAAGAAGAGTCACTATTGTGCATCCATTGCCGTACACAGAGCAAATAGCACTCGCGTCTGTTCCCAGCAAATACAGTGTATTGGACTGAAGAGGATCTACTGTTCTCATCAGTTTCCTAAGCAGAGTTGAACTAGATATGGCCCGTGTGTGTAGGAAGCACAGTTCTTTTGTTCTGAGCAAGCTCACTGTTCTGGTCCTATAGGAAACACAGTAGAGTAGAAGAGTGCTCTTTTCTCAAAAGCAGAGTGTGTTTGTTGTAAGGCGAGCTTGCGTTTGTTTCCCAGTCCTAAATGGAGTTGAATCTCATGCATTTTCTGGTCCTATGAGCAAGAGTTGTTTTGTGCTATGAAGAGTCACAATTGTGCTCCCATTGCCATACACAGTGCAAATAGCACTCGCATCTGTTCCCAGCCTGTACAGTGTATTGGACTGAAGAGGATCTACTGTTCTTGTCAGTTTCCTAAGGAGAATTGAACTAGATATGGCCATGTGTGTAGGAAGCACAGTTCTTTTGTTCTGAGCAAGCTCACTGTTCTGGCGCTAAAGGAAACACAGTACAGTAGAAGAGTGCTCCTTCCTCAAAAGCAGAGTGTGTTACTTGTAAGGCGAGCTAGCATTTGTTTCCCAGTCCTAAATGGAGTTGAATCACATGCAGTTTTTGGTCCTACGTGCAAGAGGTACTTTCTGGTAAGGAAAGTCACTATTGCGCTCCCATTGCCATACACAGTGCAAATAGCACTGGCATCTGTTGCCAGCAAGTACAGTGTATTGGACTGAAGAGGAGCTACTTCTCTTGTCAGTTTCCTCAGCAGAGATGAACTAGATATGGCCCGAGTGTAGGAAGCACAGTTCGTTTGTTCTGAGCAAGTTCTCTGTTTGGACCCCATAGGAAACACAGTGGAGTAGAGGAGTGCTCTTTTCTCAAAAGCAGAGTGTGTTTCTTGTAAGTCTAGCTAGCGTTTGTTTCCCAGTCCTAAATGGAGTTGAATCACATGCAGTTTCTGGTCCTACGAGCAAGAGTTGTTTTCTGGTAAGAAGAGTCACTATTGCGCTCCCATTGCCATACACAGTGCAAACAGCACTGGCGTCTGTTCCCTGCATGTACAGAGTATTGGACTTAAGAGGAGCTACTGTTCTTGTCAGGTTCCTAAGCAGAGTTGAATTAGATATGGCCCGTGTGTGTAGGAAGCACAGTTCTTTTGTTCTCAGCAAGCTCACTGTTCGGACCACATAGGAAACACAGTAGAGTAGATGTGTGCCCTATTCTCAAAAGCAGAGCATTTTTCTTGTAAGGCGAGCTAGCGTTTGTTTCCCAGTCTTAAGTGGATTGAATCAAATGCAGTTTCAGGTCCTAAGAGCAAGAGTTGTTTCCTGGTAAGAAGATTCACTATTGTGCACTTATTGCAGTACACAGTGCAAATAGCACTCGCGTCTGTTTCCAGCAAGTACAGTGTATTGGACTGAAGAGGAGTTACTGTTCTTGTCAGTTTCCTAAGCAGAGTTGAACTAGATATGGCCCGTGTGTGTAGGAAGCACAGTTCTTTTGTTCTGAGCAAGCTCACTGTTCGAACCCCATAGGAAACACAGTAGAGTAGAAGAGTGCTCTTTTCTCAAAAGCAGAGTGTGTTTCTTGTAAGGCGAGCTAGCATTTGTTTCCCAGTCCTAAATGGACTTGAAGTACACATGCAGTTTCTGGTCCTACGAGCAAGAGTTTTTTCTGGTAAGGAAAGTCACTATTGTGCTCCCATTGCCATACACAGTGTAAATAGCACTCGCGTCTGTTCCCAGCAATTAGAGTGTATTGGGCGGAAGAGGAGCTGTTGTTCTTGTCAGTTTCCTAAGCAGAGTTGAACTAGATATGACCCGTGTGTGTAGGAAGCACAGTTCTTTTGTTCTGAGCAAGCTCACTGTTTGGACCCCATAGGAAAGACAGTAGAGTAGATGTGTGCCCTATTCTCAAAAGCAGAGCGTGTTTCTTGTAAGGCGAGCTAGCGTTTGTTTCCCAGTCCTAACTGGAGTTGAATCAAATGCAGTTTTTGGTCCTACGAGCAAGAGTTGTTTTCTGGTAAGAAGAGTCACTTTGCGCTCCCATTGCCATACACAGTGCAAATAGCACTCGTGTCTGTTCCCAGTAAGTACAGTGTATTGGACTGAAGAGGAGCTACTGTTCTCATCAGTTTCCTAAGCAGAGTTGAAATAGATATGGCCCGTGTGTGTAGGAAGCACAGTTCTTTTGTTCTGAGCAAGCTCACTGTTCTCGCCCTATAGGAAACACTGTAGAGTAGAAGAGTGCTCTATTCTCAAAAGCAGAGTGTGTTTCTTGTAAGGCTAGCTAGCGTTTTTTTCCCAGTCCTAAATTGAGTTGAATCACATGGAGTTTCTGGTCCTATGAGCAAGAGTTTTTTCTGGTAAAAAGAGTCACTATTGCGCTCCCATTGTCATACACAGGGCAAATAGCACTGGTTTCTCTTCCCAGCATGTACAGTGTATTGGACTGAAAAAAATCTTTTGTTCTTGTCAGTTTCCTATGCAGAATTGAACTACATATGGCCGTGTATGTAGGAAGCCAGTTCTTTTGTTCTGAGCAAGCTCTCTTTTCTGGTCCTATAGGAAACACAGTAGAGTAGAAGAGTGCTCTTTTCTCAAAAGCAGAGTGTATTTCTTGTAAGACGAGCTTGCGTTTTTTTCCCAGTCCTATATGGAGTTGAATCACATGCAGTTTCTGGTCCTACGAGCAAGAGATATTTTCTGGTAAGAAGAGTCACTATTGTGCTCCCATTGTCATACACAGGGCAAATATCACTGGCGTCGTTTCCCAGCATGTACAGTGTATTGGACTGAAGAGGATCTACTGTTCTTGTCAGTTTCCTTATAAGAATTGAACGAGATATAGCCGTGTGTGTAGGAAGCACAGTTCTCTTGTTCTGATCGAGCTCACTGTTCTGGCCCTATAGGAAACACAGTAGAGTAGAAGAGTGCTCTTTTCTCAAAAGCAGAGTGTGTTTCTTGAGAGGCGAGCTAGCGTTTGTTTCCCACCCCTAAATGGAGTTGAATCACATGCAGATTCTGGTCCTATGAGCAAGAGTTGTTTTCTGGTAAGGAACGTCACTATTGCGCTCCCATTGCCATACATTGTGCATATACCACTCGCGTTTGTTCCCAGCAAGTACAGTGTATTGGACTGAAGAGGAGCTACTGTTCTTGTAATTTTCCTAAGAGGAGTTGAACTAGATTTGGCCGTGTGTAGGAAGCACAGTTCATTTGTTCTGAGAAAGCACACTGTGCGGACACCATAGGAAACACAGTAGAGTAGATGAGGGCTCTTTTCTCAAATTAGATTGTGTTTCTTGAAAGGCAAGCTAGTACTTGCTTCCCAGTTAGAAATGGAGTTGAATCCCATGCAGTTTCTGGTCCTACGAGCAAGAGTTTTTTTCTGGTAAGAAGAGTCACTATTGTGCTCCCATTGCCATACACAGTGCAAATAGCACTTGAGTCTGTTCCCAGCAAGTACAGTGTATTGGACTGAAGAGCAGCTACTGTTCTTGTCAGTTTTCTAAGCAGAGTTGAACTAGATATGGCCCGTGTGTGTAGGAAGCACAGTTCTTTTGTTCTGAGCAAGCTCACTTTTCGGACACCATAGGAAACACAGTAGAATAGATGAGTGCTCTTTTCTCAAAAGCAGAGTATGTTTCTTGTAAGGCGAGCTAGCGTTTGTTTCCCAGTCCTAAATGGAGTTGAATCACATGCACTTCCTGGTCCTACGAGCAAGAGTTGTTTTCTGGTAAGAAGAGTCACTATTGTGCTCCGATTATCATACACAGGGCAAATAGCACTGGTGTCTGTTCCCAGCATGTGCAGTGTATTTGACTGAAGAGGGTATACTGTTCTTGTCAGTTTCCTAAGCTGAATTGAACTAGATATGTCTGTTTGTGTAGGAAGCACACTTCTTTTGATGTGTGCAAGCTCACTGTGCTGGCCCTACAGGAAACACAGTAGAGTAGAAGAGTGCTCTTTTCTCAAAAGCAGAGTGTGTTTCTTGCAACGTGAGCTAGCATTTATTTCCCAGTTCTAAATGGAGTTTAATCACATGAAGTTTTTGGTTCTATGAGCAAGAGTTGGTTTCTAGTAATGAATGTCACTATTGTGCTCTCATTGCCATACACAGTGCAAATTGCACTCGCGTCTGTTCTCAGCATATACAGTGTATTGGACTGAAGAAGAGCTACTTTTCTTCTCAGTTTCCTAAGCAGAGTTGAACTTGATATGGCCCGTGTATGTAGGAAGTACAGTTCTTTTGTTCTGAGCAAACTCACTGTTCTGGCCATATAGGAAACACAGTAGAGTAGAAGAGTGCTCTTTTCTCTAAAGCAGAGTGTGTTTCTTGTAAGGCAAGCTAGCGTTTGTTTCCCAGTCCTAAATGGAGTTAATCACATGTAGTTTCTGGTCATATGAGCAAGAGTTGTTTTCTGGTAAGAAGAGTCACTATTGCACTCCCATTTTCACACACAGGGCAAATAGCACTGGCGTCTGATGCCAGCATGTACAGTGTATTGGACTGAATAGGTTCTACTGTTCTTGTCAGTCTCCTAAGCAGAATTGAACAAGATATGGCCTGTGTATGTAGGAAGCACAGTTCTTTGTTCTGAGCAAGCTCACTGTTCTGGCCCTATAGGAAACACAGTAGAGTAGAAGAGTGCTCTTTTCTCAAAAACAGAGTGTGTTTCTTGTAAGGCGAGCTAGCGTTTGTTTCCCAGTCCTAAACGGAGTTGAGTCACATGCAGTTTTTGGTCCTACGAGCAAGAGTAGTTTTCTGGTAAGAAGAGTCACTATTGGGCTCCCATTGCCATACACAGTACAAACAGCACTCGCGTCTGTTTCCAGCATGTACAGTGTATTGGACTGAAGAGGGTCTACTGTTCTTGTCAGGTTCCTAACAGAGTTGAACTAGATATGGCCCGTGTGTGTAGGAAGCACAGTTCTTTTGTACTCAGCAAGCTCACTGTTCTGGCCCTATAGGAAACACAGGAGAGTAGAAGAGTGCCCTATTCTCAAAAGCAGAGCGTGTTTCTTGTAAGGCGAGCTAGCGTTTGTTTCCCAGTCCTAAGTGGATTGATTCAAATGCAGTTTCTGGTCCTAAGAGCAAGAGTTGTTTTCTGGCAAGAAGAGTCACTATTGTTCCCCCTTGCCGTACACAGTGCAAATAGCACTTGCGTCTGTTCCCAGTAAGTACAGTGTATTGGACTGAAGAGGAGCTACTGTTCTTGTCAGTTTCCTAAGCAGAGTTGAACTAGATATGGCCCGTGTGTGTAGGAAGCACATTTCTTTTGTTCTGAGCAAGCACACTGTTTGGACCCCATAGGAAACACAGTAGAGTAGATGTGTGTGTAGGAAGCAAAGTTCTTTTGTTCTGAGCAAGCTCACTGTTCTGGCCATATAGGAAAAACAGTAGAGTAGAAAAGTGCTCTTTTCTCAAAAGCAGAGTGTGTTTCTTCTAAGGCGAGCTAGCGTTTGTTTCCCAGTCCTAAATGGAGTTGAATCAAATGCAGTTTTTGGTCCTACGAGCAAGAGTTGTTTTCTGTTAAGAAGAGTCACTATTGCGCTCCCATTGCCATACACAGTGCAAGGAGCACTCGCGTCTGTACCCCGTAATTACAGTGTATTGGACTGAAGAGGAGCTACTGTTCTCGTCAGTTTCCTAAGCAGAGTTGAACTAGATATGGCCCGTGTGTGTAGGAAGCACAGTTCTTTTGTTCTGAGCATGCTCACTGTTCTCGCCCTATAGGAAACACAGTAGAGTAGATGTGTGCCCTATTCTCAAAAGCAGAGTGTGTTTCTTGTAAGGCGAGCTAGCGTTTATTTCCCAATCCTAAATGGAGTTGAATCACATGCAGGTTCTGGTCCTACGAGCAAGAGTTGTTTTCTGGTATGAAGAGTCACTATTGCGCTCCAATTGCCATACACAGTACAAATAGCACTCGCGTCGTTCCAGCAAGTACAGTGTATTGCACTGAAGAGGAGCTACTGTTCTCGTCAGTTTCCTAAGCAGAGTTGAACTAGATATGGCCCGTGTGTGTAGGAAGCACAGTTCTTCTGTTCTGAGCAAGCTCACTGTTTGGACCCCATAGGAAACACAGTAGAGAAGATGTGTGCCCTATTCTCAAAAGCAGAGCGTGTTTCTTGTAAGGCGAGCTAGCATTTGTTTCCCAGTCTTAAGTGGATTGAATCAAATGCAGTTTCTGTTCCTAAGAGCAAGAGTTGTTTTCTGGTAAGAAGAGTCACTATTGTGCTCCCATTGCCGTACACAGTGCAAATAGCCCTCGCGTCTGTTCCCAGCAAGTACAGTGTGTTTCTTGTAAGGCGAGCTAGCATTTGTTTCCCAGTCCTAAATGGAGTTCAAATACACATGTAGTTTCTGGTCCTATGAGCTAGAGTTGTTTTCTGGTAAGAAGAGTCACTATTGTGCTCCCTTTGACATACACAGTACAAATAGCACTCGCTTCTGTTTCTAGCAAGTACAGTGTATTGGACTGAAGAGGAGCTACTGTTCTTGTCAGTTTCCTAAGCAGAGGTGAACTAGATATGGCCCGTGTGTGTAGGAAGCACAGTTCTTTGTTCTGAGCAAGCTCACTGTTCGAAACTCATAGGAAACACAGTAGAGTAGACGGGTGCTCTTTTCTCAAAAGCAGAGTGTGTTTCTTGTAAGGCGAGCTAGCATTTGTTTCCCAGTCCTAAATGGAGTTCAAATACACATGCAGTTTCTGTCCTACGAGCGAGACTTGTTTTCTGGTAAGAAGAGTCCAGTTTGTGCTCCCATTGCCATACACAGTACAAATAGCACTCGGATCTGTTCCTAGCAAGTACAGTGTATTGGGCTGAAGAGGAGCTACTGTTCTTGTCATTTTCCTAAGCAGAGTTGAATTAGATATGGCGCGAGTGTGTAGGAAGCACAGTTCTTTTGTTCTGAGCAAGCTCACTATTTTGGCCCTATTGGAAACACAGGAGAGTAGAATAGTGCTTATTTCTCAAAAGCAGAGTGTGTTTCTTGTAAGGCGAGCTAGCGTTTGTTTCCCAGTCCTAAATGGAGTTGAATCACATGCAGTTTCAGGTCCTACGAGCAAGAGTTGTTTTCTGGTAAGGAAAGTCACTATTGCGCTCCCATTGCCATACACAGTGCAAATAGCACTCGCGTCTGTTCCCAGCAAGTACAGTGTATTGGACTGAAGAGAAGCTACTGTTCTTGTCAATTTCCTAAGCAGAATTGAACTAGATATGACCCCTGTGTGTAGGAAGCACAAATCTTTTGTTCTGGGCAAGCTCACTGTTTGGACCCCATAGGAAACACAGTAGAGAATATGTGTGCCCTATTCTCAAAAGCAGAGCGTGTTTCTTGTAAGGCGAGCTAGCGTTTGTTTCCCAGTCCTAAGTGGATTGAATCAATGCAGTTTCTGGTCCTAAGAGCAAGAGTTGTTTTCTGGTAAGGAAAGTCACTATTGCGCTCCCATTGCAATATACAGTGCAAATAGCACTCGCGTCTGTTCCGAGCAAGTACAGTGTATTGGAATGAAGAGGAGCTACTGTTCTCGTCAGTTTCCTAAGCAGAGTTGAACTAGATATGGACCTTGTGTGTAGGAAGCACATTTCTTTTTTTCTGAGCAAGCTCACTGTTCAAGCACTATAGGAAACACAGTAAATTAGAAGAGTGCTCTTTTCTCAAAAGCAGAGTGTGTTTCTTGTAAGGCGAGCTAGCGATTGTTTCCCAGTCCTAAATGGAGTTGAATCAAATGCAGTTTTTGGTCCTACGAGCAAGAGTTGTTTTCTGGTTAGAAGAGTCACTGTTGCGCTCCCATTGCCATACACAGTACAAATAGCACTCGTGTCTTTTCCCAGCAAGTACAGTGTATTGGACTGAAGGGGAGCTACTGTTCTTGTCAGTTTCCTAAGCAGAGTTGAACTAGATATGGCCCGTGTGTGTAGGAAGCACAGTTCTTTTGTTCTGAGCAAGCTCACTGTTCGAACCCCATAGGAAACACGGTAGAGTAAAAGAGTGCTCTTTTCTCAAAAGCAGAGTGTGTTTCTTGTAAGGTGAGCAGGTGTTTTTTTTCCCAGTCCTAAATGGAGTTGAATCACATGCAGTTTAGGTCCTAGAACAAGAGCTGTTTTCTGGTAAGGAAAGTCACTATTGCGCTCCCATTGCAATATACAGTGCAAAGAGCACTCGCGTCTGTTACGAGCAAGTACAGTGTATTGGAATGAAGAGGAGCTACTGTTCTTGTCAGTTTCCTAAGCAGAGTTGAACTAGATATGGCCCGTGTGTGTAGGAAGCACAGTTTTTTTGTTCTGAGCAAGCCCACTGTTTGGACCCCATAGGAAATACAGTAGAGTAGATGTGTGCCCTATTCTCAAAAGCAGAGTGTGTTTCTTGTAAGACGAGCTAGCATTTGTTTCCCAATCCTAAATGGAGTTGAGTCACATGCAGTTTCTGGTCCTATGAGCTAGAGTTGTGTTCTCGTAAGAAGAGTCACTATTGCGCTCCCATTGTCATACACAGGGCAAATAGCACTGGCTTCTGTTCCCAGCAAGTACAGTGTATTGGACTGAAGAGGATCTACTGTTCTTGTCAGTTTCCTAAGCAGAATTGAACTAGATATGGCCCGTGTGTGTAGGAAGCCCAGTTCTTTTGTTCTGAGCAAGCTCACTGTTCTGGCCATTTAGGAAAAACAGTAGAGTAGAAAAGTGCTCTTTTCTCAAAAGCAGAGTGTGTTTCTTCTAAGGCGAGCTAGCGTTTGTTTCCCAGTCCTCAATGGAGTTGAATCACATGCAGTTTTTGGTTCTACGAGCAAGAGTTGTTTTCTGGTAAAGAAGAGTCACTATTGCGCTCCCATTGCCATACACAGTACAAATAGCACTCGTGTCTGTTCCCATCAAGTACAGTGTATTGGACTGAAGAGGAGCTACTGTTCTTGTCAGTTTCCTAAGAAGAGTTGAACTAGATATGGCCTGTGTGTTTAGGAAGCACAGTTCTTTTGTTCTGAGCAAGCTCACTGTTCGAATCCCATAGGAAACACAGTAGAGTAGAAGAGTGCTCTTTTCTCAAAAGCAGAGTGTGTTTCTTGTAAGGCGAGCTAGCATTTGTTTCCCAGTCCTAAATGGAGTTCAAATACACATGCAGTTTCTGGTCCTATGAGCTAGAGTTGTTTTCTGGTAAGAAGAGTCACTATTGTGCTCCCTTTGACATACACAGTGCAAATAGCACTCGCGTCTGTTCCCAGCAAGTACACTGTATTGGACTGAAGAGGAGCTACTGTTCTTGTCAGTATCCTAAGCAGAATTGAACTAGATATGGCCCGTGTGTGTAGGAAGCACAGTTCTTTTGTTCTGAGCAAGCTCACTGTTCTGGCCCTATAGGAAACACAGTAGAATAGAAGAGTGCTCTTTTCTCAAAAGCAGAGTGTGTTTCTTGTAAGGCGAGCTAGTGTTTGTTTACCAGTCCTAAATGAAGTTGAATCAAATGCAGTTTTTGGTCCTACGAGCAAGAGTTGTTTTCTGGTAAGAAGAGTCACTATTGCGCTCCCATTGCCATACACAGTACAAATAGCACTCGCTTCTGTTTCCCGCAAGTACAGTGTATTGGACTGAAGAGGAGCTACTGTTCTTGTCAGTTTCCTAAGCAGAGTTGAACTAGATATGGCCCATGTGTTTAGGAAGCACAGTTCTTTTGTTCTGAGCAAGCTCACTGTTCGAACCCCATAGGAAACACAGTAGAGTAGACAGGTGCTCTTTTCTCAAAAGCAGAGTGTGTTTCTTGTAAGGCGAGCTAGCATTTGTTTCCCAGTCCTAAATGGAGTTCAAATACACATGCAGTTTCTGGTCCTACGAGCAAGAGTTGTTTTCTGGTTAGAAGAGTCACTATTGCGCTCCCTTTGACATACACAGTGCAAATAGCACTGGCGTCTGTTCCCAGCAAGTACAGTGTATTGGACTGAAGAGCAGCTACTGTTCTTGTCAGTTTTCTAAGCAGAGTTGAACTAGATATGGCCCGTGTGTGTAGGAAGCACAGTTCTTTTGTTCTGAGCAAGCTCACTTTTCGGACACCATAGGAAACACAGTAGAATAGATGAGTGCTCTTTTCTCAAAAGCAGAGTATGTTTCTTGTAAGGCGAGCTAGCGTTTGTTTCCCAGTCCTAAATGGAGTTGAATCACATGCACTTCCTGGTCCTACGAGCAAGAGTTGTTTTCTGGTAAGAAGAGTCACTATTGTGCTCCGATTATCATACACAGGGCAAATAGCACTGGTGTCTGTTCCCAGCATGTGCAGTGTATTTGACTGAAGAGGGTATACTGTTCTTGTCAGTTTCCTAAGCTGAATTGACCTAGAAATGGCCCGTGTGTGTAGGAAGCACACTTCTTTTGTTGTGTGCAAGCTCACTGTGCTGGCCCTACAGGAAACACAGTAGAGTAGAAGAGTGCTCTTTTCTCAAAAGCAGAGTGTGTTTCTTGCAACGTGAGCTAGCATTTATTTCCCAGTGCTAAATGGAGTTGAATCACATGAAGTTTTTGGTCCTATGAGCAAGAGTTGGTTTCTAGTAATGAATGTCACTATTGTGCTCTCATTGCCATACACAGTGCAAATTGCACTCGCGTCTGTTCTCAGCATATACAGTGTATTGGACTGAAGAAGAGCTACTTTTCTTCTCAGTTTCCTAAGCAGAGTTGAACTTGATATGACCCGTGTATGTAGGAAGTACAGTTCTTTTGTTCTGAGCAAACTCACTGTTCTGGCCATATAGGAAACACAGTAGAGTAGAAGAGTGCTCTTTTCTCTAAAGCAGAGTGTGTTTCTTGTAAGGCGAGCTAGCGTTTGTTTCCCAGTCCTAAATGGAGTTGAATCACATGCAGTTTCTGGTCATATGAGCAAGAGTTGTTTTCTGGTAAGAAGAGTCACTATTGCACTCCCATTTTCACACACAGGGCAAATAGCACTGGCGTCTGTTGCCAGCATGTACAGTGTATTGGACTGAAGAGGTTCTACTGTTCTTGTCAGTTTCCTAAGCAGAATTGAACAAGATATGGCCTGTGTATGTAGGAAGCACAGTTCTTTGTTCTGAGCAAGCTCACTGTACTGGCCCTATAGGAAACACAGTAGAGTAGAAGAGTGCTCTTTTCTCAAAAACAGAGTGTTTTTCTTGTAAGGCGAGCTAGCGTTTGTTTCCCAGTCCTAAATGGAGTTGAGTCACATGCAGTTTTTGGTCCTACGAGCAAGAGTAGTTTTCTGGTAAGAAGAGTCACTATTGGGCTCCCATTGCCATACACAGTACAAACAACACTCGCGTCTGTTCCCAGCATGTACAGTGTATTGGACTGAAGAGGGTCTACTGTTCTTGTCAGGTTCCTAACAGAGTTGAACTAGATATGGCCCGTGTGTGTAGGAAGCACAGTTCTTTTGTACTCAGCAAGCTCACTGTTCTGGCCCTATAGGATACACAGTAGAGTAGAAGAGTGCTCTATTCTCAAAAGCAGAGCGTGTTTCTTGTAAGGCGAGCTAGCGTTTGTTTCCCAGTCCTAAGTGGATTGATTCAAATGCAGTTTCTGGTCCTAAGAGCAAGAGTTGTTTTCTGGCAAGAAGAGTCACTATTGTTCCCCCTTGCCGTACACAGTGCAAATAGCACTTGCGTCTGTTCCCAGTAAGTACAGTGTATTGGTCTGAAGAGGAGCTACTGTTCTCGTCAGTTTCCTAAGCAGAGTTGAACTAGATATGGCCCGTGTGTGTAGGAAGCACATTTTTTTTGTTCTGAGCAAGCACACTGTTTGGACCCCATAGGAAACACAGTAGAGTAGATGTGTGTGTAGGAAGCAAAGTTCTTTTGTTCTGAGCAAGCTCACTGTTCTGGCCATATAGGAAAAACAGTAGAGTAGAAAAGTGCTCTTTTCTCAAAAGCAGAGTGTGTTTCTTCTAAGGCGAGCTAGCGTTTGTTTCCCAGTCCTAAATGGAGTTGAATCAAATGCAGTTTTTGGTCCTACGAGCAAGAGTTGTTTTCTGGTAAGAAGAGTCACTATTGCGCTCCCATTGCCATACACAGTGCAAGGAGCACTCGCGTCTGTACCCAGTAATTACAGTGTATTGGACTGAAGAGGAGCTACTGTTCTCGTCAGTTTCCTAAGCAGAGTTGAACTAGATATGGCCCGTGTGTGTAGGAAGCACAGTTCTTTTGTTCTGAGCATGCTCACTGTTCTCGCCCTATAGGAAACACAGTAGAGTAGATGTGTGCCCTATTCTCAAAAGCAGAGTGTGTTTCTTGTAAGGCGAGCTAGCGTTTATTTCCCAATCCTAAATGGAGTTGAATCACATGCAGGTTCTGGTCCTACGAGCAAGAGTTGTTTTCTGGTATGAAGAGTCACTATTGCGCTCCAATTGCCATACACAGTACAAATAGCACTCGCGTCGTTCCAGCAAGTACAGTGTATTGCACTGAAGAGGAGCTACTGTTCTCGTCAGTTTCCTAAGCAGAGTTGAACTAGATATGGCCCGTGTGTGTAGGAAGCACAGTTCTTCTGTTCTGAGCAAGCTCACTGTTTGGACCCCATAGGAAACACAGTAGAGAAGATGTGTGCCCTATTCTCAAAAGCAGAGCGTGTTTCTTGTAAGGCGAGCTAGCATTTGTTTCCCAGTCTTAAGTGGATTGAATCAAATGCAGTTTCTGTTCCTAAGAGCAAGAGTTGTTTTCTGGTAAGAAGAGTCACTATTGTGCTCCCATTGCCGTACACAGTGCAAATAGCCCTCGCGTCTGTTCCCAGCAAGTACAGTGTGTTTCTTGTAAGGCGAGCTAGCATTTGTTTCCCAGTCCTAAATGGAGTTCAAATACACATGTAGTTTCTGGTCCTATGAGCTAGAGTTGTTTTCTGGTAAGAAGAGTCACTATTGTGCTCCCTTTGACATACACAGTACAAATAGCACTCGCTTCTGTTTCTAGCAAGTACAGTGTATTGGACTGAAGAGGAGCTACTGTTCTTGTCAGTTTCCTAAGCAGAGGTGAACTAGATATGGCCCGTGTGTGTAGGAAGCACAGTTCTTTGTTCTGAGCAAGCTCACTGTTCGAAACTCATAGGAAACACAGTAGAGTAGACGGGTGCTCTTTTCTCAAAAGCAGAGTGTGTTTCTTGTAAGGCGAGCTAGCATTTGTTTCCCAGTCCTAAATGGAGTTCAAATACACATGCAGTTTCTGTCCTACGAGCGAGACTTGTTTTCTGGTAAGAAGAGTCCAGTTTGTGCTCCCATTGCCATACACAGTACAAATAGCACTCGGATCTGTTCCTAGCAAGTACAGTGTATTGGGCTGAAGAGGAGCTACTGTTCTTGTCATTTTCCTAAGCAGAGTTGAATTAGATATGGCGCGAGTGTGTAGGAAGCACAGTTCTTTTGTTCTGAGCAAGCTCACTATTTTGGCCCTATTGGAAACACAGGAGAGTAGAATAGTGCTTATTTCTCAAAAGCAGAGTGTGTTTCTTGTAAGGCGAGCTAGCGTTTGTTTCCCAGTCCTAAATGGAGTTGAATCACATGCAGTTTCAGGTCCTACGAGCAAGAGTTGTTTTCTGGTAAGGAAAGTCACTATTGCGCTCCCATTGCCATACACAGTGCAAATAGCACTCGCGTCTGTTCCCAGCAAGTACAGTGTATTGGACTGAAGAGAAGCTACTGTTCTTGTCAATTTCCTAAGCAGAATTGAACTAGATATGACCCCTGTGTGTAGGAAGCACAAATCTTTTGTTCTGGGCAAGCTCACTGTTTGGACCCCATAGGAAACACAGTAGAGAATATGTGTGCCCTATTCTCAAAAGCAGAGCGTGTTTCTTGTAAGGCGAGCTAGCGTTTGTTTCCCAGTCCTAAGTGGATTGAATCAATGCAGTTTCTGGTCCTAAGAGCAAGAGTTGTTTTCTGGTAAGGAAAGTCACTATTGCGCTCCCATTGCAATATACAGTGCAAATAGCACTCGCGTCTGTTCCGAGCAAGTACAGTGTATTGGAATGAAGAGGAGCTACTGTTCTCGTCAGTTTCCTAAGCAGAGTTGAACTAGATATGGACCTTGTGTGTAGGAAGCACATTTCTTTTTTTCTGAGCAAGCTCACTGTTCAAGCACTATAGGAAACACAGTAAATTAGAAGAGTGCTCTTTTCTCAAAAGCAGAGTGTGTTTCTTGTAAGGCGAGCTAGCGATTGTTTCCCAGTCCTAAATGGAGTTGAATCAAATGCAGTTTTTGGTCCTACGAGCAAGAGTTGTTTTCTGGTTAGAAGAGTCACTGTTGCGCTCCCATTGCCATACACAGTACAAATAGCACTCGTGTCTTTTCCCAGCAAGTACAGTGTATTGGACTGAAGGGGAGCTACTGTTCTTGTCAGTTTCCTAAGCAGAGTTGAACTAGATATGGCCCGTGTGTGTAGGAAGCACAGTTCTTTTGTTCTGAGCAAGCTCACTGTTCGAACCCCATAGGAAACACGGTAGAGTAAAAGAGTGCTCTTTTCTCAAAAGCAGAGTGTGTTTCTTGTAAGGTGAGCAGGTGTTTTTTTTCCCAGTCCTAAATGGAGTTGAATCACATGCAGTTTAGGTCCTAGAACAAGAGCTGTTTTCTGGTAAGGAAAGTCACTATTGCGCTCCCATTGCAATATACAGTGCAAAGAGCACTCGCGTCTGTTACGAGCAAGTACAGTGTATTGGAATGAAGAGGAGCTACTGTTCTTGTCAGTTTCCTAAGCAGAGTTGAACTAGATATGGCCCGTGTGTGTAGGAAGCACAGTTTTTTTGTTCTGAGCAAGCCCACTGTTTGGACCCCATAGGAAATACAGTAGAGTAGATGTGTGCCCTATTCTCAAAAGCAGAGTGTGTTTCTTGTAAGACGAGCTAGCATTTGTTTCCCAATCCTAAATGGAGTTGAGTCACATGCAGTTTCTGGTCCTATGAGCTAGAGTTGTGTTCTCGTAAGAAGAGTCACTATTGCGCTCCCATTGTCATACACAGGGCAAATAGCACTGGCTTCTGTTCCCAGCAAGTACAGTGTATTGGACTGAAGAGGATCTACTGTTCTTGTCAGTTTCCTAAGCAGAATTGAACTAGATATGGCCCGTGTGTGTAGGAAGCCCAGTTCTTTTGTTCTGAGCAAGCTCACTGTTCTGGCCATTTAGGAAAAACAGTAGAGTAGAAAAGTGCTCTTTTCTCAAAAGCAGAGTGTGTTTCTTCTAAGGCGAGCTAGCGTTTGTTTCCCAGTCCTCAATGGAGTTGAATCACATGCAGTTTTTGGTTCTACGAGCAAGAGTTGTTTTCTGGTAAAGAAGAGTCACTATTGCGCTCCCATTGCCATACACAGTACAAATAGCACTCGTGTCTGTTCCCATCAAGTACAGTGTATTGGACTGAAGAGGAGCTACTGTTCTTGTCAGTTTCCTAAGAAGAGTTGAACTAGATATGGCCTGTGTGTTTAGGAAGCACAGTTCTTTTGTTCTGAGCAAGCTCACTGTTCGAATCCCATAGGAAACACAGTAGAGTAGAAGAGTGCTCTTTTCTCAAAAGCAGAGTGTGTTTCTTGTAAGGCGAGCTAGCATTTGTTTCCCAGTCCTAAATGGAGTTCAAATACACATGCAGTTTCTGGTCCTATGAGCTAGAGTTGTTTTCTGGTAAGAAGAGTCACTATTGTGCTCCCTTTGACATACACAGTGCAAATAGCACTCGCGTCTGTTCCCAGCAAGTACACTGTATTGGACTGAAGAGGAGCTACTGTTCTTGTCAGTATCCTAAGCAGAATTGAACTAGATATGGCCCGTGTGTGTAGGAAGCACAGTTCTTTTGTTCTGAGCAAGCTCACTGTTCTGGCCCTATAGGAAACACAGTAGAATAGAAGAGTGCTCTTTTCTCAAAAGCAGAGTGTGTTTCTTGTAAGGCGAGCTAGTGTTTGTTTACCAGTCCTAAATGAAGTTGAATCAAATGCAGTTTTTGGTCCTACGAGCAAGAGTTGTTTTCTGGTAAGAAGAGTCACTATTGCGCTCCCATTGCCATACACAGTACAAATAGCACTCGCTTCTGTTTCCCGCAAGTACAGTGTATTGGACTGAAGAGGAGCTACTGTTCTTGTCAGTTTCCTAAGCAGAGTTGAACTAGATATGGCCCATGTGTTTAGGAAGCACAGTTCTTTTGTTCTGAGCAAGCTCACTGTTCGAACCCCATAGGAAACACAGTAGAGTAGACAGGTGCTCTTTTCTCAAAAGCAGAGTGTGTTTCTTGTAAGGCGAGCTAGCATTTGTTTCCCAGTCCTAAATGGAGTTCAAATACACATGCAGTTTCTGGTCCTACGAGCAAGAGTTGTTTTCTGGTTAGAAGAGTCACTATTGCGCTCCCTTTGACATACACAGTGCAAATAGCACTGGCGTCTGTTCCCAGCAAGTACAGTGTATTGGACTGAAGAGCAGCTACTGTTCTTGTCAGTTTTCTAAGCAGAGTTGAACTAGATATGGCCCGTGTGTGTAGGAAGCACAGTTCTTTTGTTCTGAGCAAGCTCACTTTTCGGACACCATAGGAAACACAGTAGAATAGATGAGTGCTCTTTTCTCAAAAGCAGAGTATGTTTCTTGTAAGGCGAGCTAGCGTTTGTTTCCCAGTCCTAAATGGAGTTGAATCACATGCACTTCCTGGTCCTACGAGCAAGAGTTGTTTTCTGGTAAGAAGAGTCACTATTGTGCTCCGATTATCATACACAGGGCAAATAGCACTGGTGTCTGTTCCCAGCATGTGCAGTGTATTTGACTGAAGAGGGTATACTGTTCTTGTCAGTTTCCTAAGCTGAATTGACCTAGAAATGGCCCGTGTGTGTAGGAAGCACACTTCTTTTGTTGTGTGCAAGCTCACTGTGCTGGCCCTACAGGAAACACAGTAGAGTAGAAGAGTGCTCTTTTCTCAAAAGCAGAGTGTGTTTCTTGCAACGTGAGCTAGCATTTATTTCCCAGTGCTAAATGGAGTTGAATCACATGAAGTTTTTGGTCCTATGAGCAAGAGTTGGTTTCTAGTAATGAATGTCACTATTGTGCTCTCATTGCCATACACAGTGCAAATTGCACTCGCGTCTGTTCTCAGCATATACAGTGTATTGGACTGAAGAAGAGCTACTTTTCTTCTCAGTTTCCTAAGCAGAGTTGAACTTGATATGACCCGTGTATGTAGGAAGTACAGTTCTTTTGTTCTGAGCAAACTCACTGTTCTGGCCATATAGGAAACACAGTAGAGTAGAAGAGTGCTCTTTTCTCTAAAGCAGAGTGTGTTTCTTGTAAGGCGAGCTAGCGTTTGTTTCCCAGTCCTAAATGGAGTTGAATCACATGCAGTTTCTGGTCATATGAGCAAGAGTTGTTTTCTGGTAAGAAGAGTCACTATTGCACTCCCATTTTCACACACAGGGCAAATAGCACTGGCGTCTGTTGCCAGCATGTACAGTGTATTGGACTGAAGAGGTTCTACTGTTCTTGTCAGTTTCCTAAGCAGAATTGAACAAGATATGGCCTGTGTATGTAGGAAGCACAGTTCTTTGTTCTGAGCAAGCTCACTGTACTGGCCCTATAGGAAACACAGTAGAGTAGAAGAGTGCTCTTTTCTCAAAAACAGAGTGTTTTTCTTGTAAGGCGAGCTAGCGTTTGTTTCCCAGTCCTAAATGGAGTTGAGTCACATGCAGTTTTTGGTCCTACGAGCAAGAGTAGTTTTCTGGTAAGAAGAGTCACTATTGGGCTCCCATTGCCATACACAGTACAAACAACACTCGCGTCTGTTCCCAGCATGTACAGTGTATTGGACTGAAGAGGGTCTACTGTTCTTGTCAGGTTCCTAACAGAGTTGAACTAGATATGGCCCGTGTGTGTAGGAAGCACAGTTCTTTTGTACTCAGCAAGCTCACTGTTCTGGCCCTATAGGATACACAGTAGAGTAGAAGAGTGCCCTATTCTCAAAAGCAGAGCGTGTTTCTTGTAAGGCGAGCTAGCGTTTGTTTCCCAGTCCTAAGTGGATTGATTCAAATGCAGTTTCTGGTCCTAAGAGCAAGAGTTGTTTTCTGGCAAGAAGAGTCACTATTGTTCCCCCTTGCCGTACACAGTGCAAATAGCACTTGCGTCTGTTCCCAGTAAGTACAGTGTATTGGTCTGAAGAGGAGCTACTGTTCTCGTCAGTTTCCTAAGCAGAGTTGAACTAGATATGGCCCGTGTGTGTAGGAAGCACATTTTTTTTGTTCTGAGCAAGCACACTGTTTGGACCCCATAGGAAACACAGTAGAGTAGATGTGTGTGTAGGAAGCAAAGTTCTTTTGTTCTGAGCAAGCTCACTGTTCTGGCCATATAGGAAAAACAGTAGAGTAGAAAAGTGCTCTTTTCTCAAAAGCAGAGTGTGTTTCTTCTAAGGCGAGCTAGCGTTTGTTTCCCAGTCCTAAATGGAGTTGAATCAAATGCAGTTTTTGGTCCTACGAGCAAGAGTTGTTTTCTGGTAAGAAGAGTCACTATTGCGCTCCCATTGCCATACACAGTGCAAGGAGCACTCGCGTCTGTACCCAGTAATTACAGTGTATTGGACTGAAGAGGAGCTACTGTTCTCGTCAGTTTCCTAAGCAGAGTTGAACTAGATATGGCCCGTGTGTGTAGGAAGCACAGTTCTTTTGTTCTGAGCATGCTCACTGTTCTCGCCCTATAGGAAACACAGTAGAGTAGATGTGTGCCCTATTCTCAAAAGCAGAGTGTGTTTCTTGTAAGGCGAGCTAGCGTTTATTTCCCAATCCTAAATGGAGTTGAATCACATGCAGGTTCTGGTCCTACGAGCAAGAGTTGTTTTCTGGTATGAAGAGTCACTATTGCGCTCCAATTGCCATACACAGTACAAATAGCACTCGCGTCGTTCCAGCAAGTACAGTGTATTGCACTGAAGAGGAGCTACTGTTCTCGTCAGTTTCCTAAGCAGAGTTGAACTAGATATGGCCCGTGTGTGTAGGAAGCACAGTTCTTCTGTTCTGAGCAAGCTCACTGTTTGGACCCCATAGGAAACACAGTAGAGAAGATGTGTGCCCTATTCTCAAAAGCAGAGCGTGTTTCTTGTAAGGCGAGCTAGCATTTGTTTCCCAGTCTTAAGTGGATTGAATCAAATGCAGTTTCTGTTCCTAAGAGCAAGAGTTGTTTTCTGGTAAGAAGAGTCACTATTGTGCTCCCATTGCCGTACACAGTGCAAATAGCCCTCGCGTCTGTTCCCAGCAAGTACAGTGTGTTTCTTGTAAGGCGAGCTAGCATTTGTTTCCCAGTCCTAAATGGAGTTCAAATACACATGTAGTTTCTGGTCCTATGAGCTAGAGTTGTTTTCTGGTAAGAAGAGTCACTATTGTGCTCCCTTTGACATACACAGTACAAATAGCACTCGCTTCTGTTTCTAGCAAGTACAGTGTATTGGACTGAAGAGGAGCTACTGTTCTTGTCAGTTTCCTAAGCAGAGGTGAACTAGATATGGCCCGTGTGTGTAGGAAGCACAGTTCTTTGTTCTGAGCAAGCTCACTGTTCGAAACTCATAGGAAACACAGTAGAGTAGACGGGTGCTCTTTTCTCAAAAGCAGAGTGTGTTTCTTGTAAGGCGAGCTAGCATTTGTTTCCAGTCCTAAATGGAGTTCAAATACACATGCAGTTTCTGTCCTACGAGCGAGACTTGTTTTCTGGTAAGAAGAGTCCAGTTTGTGCTCCCATTGCCATACACAGTACAAATAGCACTCGGATCTGTTCCTAGCAAGTACAGTGTATTGGGCTGAAGAGGAGCTACTGTTCTTGTCATTTTCCTAAGCAGAGTTGAATTAGATATGGCGCGAGTGTGTAGGAAGCACAGTTCTTTTGTTCTGAGCAAGCTCACTATTTTGGCCCTATTGGAAACACAGGAGAGTAGAATAGTGCTTATTTCTCAAAAGCAGAGTGTGTTTCTTGTAAGGCGAGCTAGCGTTTGTTTCCCAGTCCTAAATGGAGTTGAATCACATGCAGTTTCAGGTCCTACGAGCAAGAGTTGTTTTCTGGTAAGGAAAGTCACTATTGCGCTCCCATTGCCATACACAGTGCAAATAGCACTCGCGTCTGTTCCCAGCAAGTACAGTGTATTGGACTGAAGAGAAGCTACTGTTCTTGTCAATTTCCTAAGCAGAATTGAACTAGATATGACCCCTGTGTGTAGGAAGCACAAATCTTTTGTTCTGGGCAAGCTCACTGTTTGGACCCCATAGGAAACACAGTAGAGAATATGTGTGCCCTATTCTCAAAAGCAGAGCGTGTTTCTTGTAAGGCGAGCTAGCGTTTGTTTCCCAGTCCTAAGTGGATTGAATCAATGCAGTTTCTGGTCCTAAGAGCAAGAGTTGTTTTCTGGTAAGGAAAGTCACTATTGCGCTCCCATTGCAATATACAGTGCAAATAGCACTCGCGTCTGTTCCGAGCAAGTACAGTGTATTGGAATGAAGAGGAGCTACTGTTCTCGTCAGTTTCCTAAGCAGAGTTGAACTAGATATGGACCTTGTGTGTAGGAAGCACATTTCTTTTTTTCTGAGCAAGCTCACTGTTCAAGCACTATAGGAAACACAGTAAATTAGAAGAGTGCTCTTTTCTCAAAAGCAGAGTGTGTTTCTTGTAAGGCGAGCTAGCGATTGTTT